>NC_069500.1:602944083-603124083 GCF_027579735.1 Bombina bombina
TTGTTGAGCAATGTATGTGACATACTTTCACAGCATGTCTATCAAGTATAATAAGTGTGTGTATGTATATGTATTTGTGTATGTGTGTGTGTAT
Organism: Bombina bombina; assembly: GCF_027579735.1. Classification (NCBI taxonomy): domain Eukaryota; kingdom Metazoa; phylum Chordata; class Amphibia; order Anura; family Bombinatoridae; genus Bombina; species Bombina bombina. Next base: position 602,944,178 of record NC_069500.1, read on the forward strand.
ATATTTCCTTCTTAATACAAGGAGAGTCCACAGCTGCATTCCTTACTTGTGGAAAATACTGAACCTGGCCACCAGGAGGAGGCAAAGACACCCCAACCAAAGGCTCAATTACTTCCCCCACGTCCCTCATCCTCCAGTCATTCTTTTCTTTTCGTTCTCTCTAAGGCTTTATAATACGGACCTTCTGGGTCGGAGCCTGCTGCTTCTATTCCTCCAGCAGAGGAGAATTTCGCCTTTAGATTTAAAGTGGCACATCTGCGCTGGATTCTAAGTGAAGTTTTGTCGATATTAGACATTTCTGATACTGATCCTCCAGTCGAATCTCAGAACATTGAATCAGATGGCGAATTTGATTAAGACGGATGAGTAAGGATGGAGATCCTATTCCTTTTCATCTATTTCCTTTTTAAATCCCAGTTTCCGGACACTATAGGGGGGTTGTGTCGTTGCACATTCCTATTTGGCTAACACTTTTTATGCGCTTCCCTATCGTTTTTCTATTCCGCTTAAGGATAGTTAGTCTTAGAGCTCTTGGTTCTTAGAGAAAACTCTTTTTATAAGTTCTTTCGTCTTGAGGGATATTTATGTACTGACGACTCAGGTTGTTAAAGAATTAAGACCTTGGAGCTTATAATTCTTTTCTCGAACGTTTGCAGATTCTAGCCCCAAAGCTAGGGCTTTAGTTTTTTTCTGTTCAGGCCTTGATTCACTCTGACAGATATGACTTTGGAGTCTAATTTTTCCTTTTAAAAGGATTTAATTTAGTTCCACTATTCTGCAGTTTTCACCGTTGGATGAGAAAACAAATGTGGGAGACAGATTCTTTTTCTCTTGTTATTTTTGGTGCAGTTAAGACCCAGCGTCAGAAATCTCCGCTAAGCCTTAGCTATCCAAGAGTTTTTGGAAGCCAACTCAGTCCTGGAATAAGTCCAAGCAGAGCAGAGGCCTGTCTAACCTAGGTTGGCAGGAGGGGTCAGTTCCAGGTCCTATCTTGGATCTCGTTGGGAACTAGCTATCGCTCTTTCGGATGCTTGATTCAGAACATAGAAGATTCATGGGTCTGCGAGGATAAAGCTAGACTTCAATTCTCAGCCTTCCAGGGCAGTTTTCTTTCTCTTGATCCTGTCTTTCAGACAGGGAGAGAGAAGGCTTTCAGGGTTTTGTTCTTCTTGGGGGTCCTTGTCCCAGTGTCCATCGCAGAGTGAGGTTTGGGAGATCTTTTAAACCGTTTTTTTTTGTGGTCCCATAGAGGAAGGGAACCCCCGTTCTATTTGGGCCCTAAGGTACTTAAGCAACCTTATCATGTCTCCTCAGGTGACTATGAGGTCCACTCTACCCTTGGTACGGAAGGAGTAGTGCAGGACCACTGTTGAGGAAGGATATCATACCTTTTCTTTCCTCTTCAGGGAACATTTCAGGTTTCTAAGGTTGTCCTTTCAGGACCAGCACTTCCAGTGCATTGCTCTTGTTGTTTTGGCCTCGCTACTGCTTCTAGAGCCTTGGAGGAATCTAGGGTTTCTTTCTGCAGTGGCCAGAGTGCATATCTAACGATAGCTTCCCTTGTCTTGATGATTCTGGTTTAATTTCCATTGTCTCGTCCAATATATGAGACCTTTAGGAATTTCATCGGTCTTCCTCGATCAGAGAGGGAAGAATACTTAGACCAGAGTTCTCTGGTGTAGGCACCAGGGTGGATCCTGGATGTTAATTTAGTCTTTATAAGACAGGAAGACATGCCTATAGTACTTGTGAAGTTATGAGTTAGCTTCATCAGGTCGTGCCCTCCAGGTCTCCTTCAGGCCATTGCTGGCTCTGTGTTAGATGATGATGATTTGTCACAGGGTCCTGCGGGACTTCATTCCTTTTGCCAGGTCTCATCTTGACCGAGGCTCGGTGTATGAGGAGGCTGCAGAGTGGCGCTGTTTAGAATCTGTGTTAACAGATTTACCTGGACTACTGGTTGAGAGAATAGTTCTCTGCTTTCTTTGTCCAGATCTCCTTGTCCTGAGGGACATCTTTCTTAAGTCACCTGGGGTGGTTTTGACTATGGTCGCATGTCCGTCAGGGTGGTGAGGGTGTGCCAGGAGGGGGCGGTCATCCGGGTCGGATGTTCTCTACAGTCTTTCCCTTTCAATTGGAAATAAGGAATCCATCTGAGGGGTTTCAGATATTTGTATCTGGAAGGGGACGCCGGATGGGAATCTCAGGACGTCCCATCTCTCTACCAAGTTACCCACAGATGGGTCGTGGTCCAGGGATTCTCAGGCGGAGCTAATGGATGCTTTAGAGGTGCCTTGGAGGTTCAATACAATTCTTCCTCTTCTGCCATATCACTCTTTCCGTCGAGTGGTGGCTCGAACCTATCATGAGCAGGTGTCAGGGATACAGATTGCTCCGCTGCAGCCGCGAAGTTGGGGTCACAATTTAGTGGGGATGTCGTCTTCACCTCCAGGAAGGTTACCTTGTCACAGGAATCTGATTGAACAAGGCCCCTTTGCTTCTTCAAATCCATTTTCTCTGAGGTGGACTGCGAGATGTCGCTTGGTCCTAGCCAAGAGAGGGTTTTCTGAGAGGTCAAGCGCGTAAGCTGGTCCCTCGTCATCTATCACATGGTGTGGAGAACCCCTTCTGCTGTTAAGAGCGTGATTTGTCCTGGCACAATATTCAAGTTTGCCAGAATTTTTTACTTCCTCCAGGACGGTCTGGGAAGGGCCTCTTAGCTAGTTCCTTGTTGGGACAAGTTTGGCTCTGTCTGTTTTTTGTTAAGGATCTGTCTGCGATCAGGCCAGTGTGTTGATCTGATGCTCCCCTTGGAGCTTAAATTTCTTCTTAAGGTTTTGCATTGGACTACTTTTGTACCTATGCATGAGGTTATCTTAGAGATCCTTTCCGTCTACTTATGACTTCTGCGTGTAGAAGTGTCTGAGATTGTGGCCTTGCCATGCGACCATCTTCATCAGGTGTTCCTCGATTAATATGGTTGTTCTACAAACCTAGGCCTAGATTTGGAGTTTGGCGGTAGCCGTGAAAACCAGCGTTAGAGGCTCCTAACGCTGGTTTTAGGCTACCTCCGGTATTTGGAGTCATTAAAAAAAAGGGTCTAACGCTCACTTTTCAGCCGCAACTTTTTCATACCGCAGATCCCCTTACGTAAATTGCGTATCCTATCTTTTCAATGGGATTTTTCTAACTCCGGTATTTAGAGTCGTGTCTGAAGTGAGCGTTAGAATTCTAACGACAAAACTCCAGCCGCAGAAGAAAGTCAGTAGTTAAGAGCTTTCTGGGCTAACGCCGGTTCATAAAGCTCTTAACTACTGTACTCTAAAGTACACTAACACCCATAAACTACCTATGTACCCCTAAACCGAGGTCCCCCCACATCGCCGCCACTCGATTACATTTTTTTAACCCCTAATCTGCCGACCGCCACCTACGTTATACTTATGTACCCCTAATCTGCTGCCCCTAACACCGCCGACCCCTATATTATATTTATTAACCCCTAACCTGCCCCCCACAACGTCGCAGCCAGCTACCTACAATAATTAACCCCTAATCTGCCGACCGCAAAGCGCCGCCACCTACGTTATACTTATGTACCCCTAATCTGCTGCCCCTAACACCGCCGACCCCTATATTATATTTATTAACCCCTAATCTGCCCCCCTCAACGTCGCCTCCACCTGCCTACACTTATTAACCCCTAAAAGAACAGATAACCAAAAGTGCCAACAAAAGAAAAAGTCAAATAGACCCACTATATAAAAGAATATGCTGTATAAAGTAAACTCTTAATTCACAGGGTCTAATGCTAAATCATGAATAGTGCAAATATACATTTATAGTGCAAATATACACTTAGACTCCATCCTCAAAAGGAGTAAAAAGTACACTCTTACCAGATGAATGTTCAACAAAGGCAGGTATATATCTGATTAGTAAATAATAATGGTTCAAAGAAATGTTCACAATTTTCCTCCACACAGTCCTGCTGCTCCTTCTATTCCACTGGTGTGGAATCCGTGGTAGTAAAGTTGAAAAGATACCTGTCAAAAGACACAAGAAGACAGGAGCGCAACTCTGTGCACCAAACAGTACACGGATGATCTAAGTGCAGATTTAAAACAATTTTAATGGAAATATCACAAGTAAAAACATCCAGATAGGAACAAACTCACATAGTAGCCCTCAAACATATGAGGTATGTCAGCGCATCACAAAATATGAGGAGTATATGTCCCGCTGCTTGTCTTTTCCTCTCCTTATCACAAATGTATTCGATAGCCAGCGGGTAAATCCTCTCCTGTAAAAAGCGGACCCTCTCTGCTCTCAGTGCGATAGACGCTGTACTGCAAATAGCCGGCTCCAGTCACAGGTAATAGCACACACGTCAGAGTACGTCCTACGTTGCGTAAAGTGGGCGTGGCCTAACGCGTTTCGCGAGGCTCCTCCTCGCTTCGTCAGAGGCAATGCCCACATTGCTTCTCACAGCATATTTATATCCCTTAACGTGTGTGAACGATATACATATGCAAATGTCCAGATTTATAGGCGGGCTGTTTCTTATGCACTTAAAACATTCCCTATGATTATATATACACCACCTAATCTAATAGCAGATAAAATCTCCATGTATAACATACAATATTACAAAATATCACAAAATTACATATATGTTAAAACTGTTCTAAGCGAACCCAAGTTAATACTCAAAAGCTAGTTAAAAACAAATATATGAATATAAAAATAGTGCATGTACATAAACAATAATTACGAAAATAATATTATAAGATCTATCTACTTATACCTGTAAGGAAAGGCATAGTTATATAGGCATAGTGATATATACTACCTATTAGAAGTTTAGTAAAAATATATATATATGGACACTAAAATAGATAGTAAATATTTAAAAAGTAAAGCTAAAAGTATACTTAGGCTCATCTATATATAGTAAATATTATTGGGGAAGTATAATTCTCTGGGGGATCAGACATGATATGACATAAGGTCCATTCATATAGTTAAAAGTTATTAGGGCCCTGAAATCCCTAAGAGAAATATATACAGGTGGAAGAAATAATCTTAGGAGAGATGGAATTATATTGAGGGGCTAAATAGAATAGATTAAAAATACCTTAAAGAGGTAACCAATTTCATTATTATTGGTAATCATATTTCCAGAAATGCTGCTAAATCTATGTCTCGGTTCATACCTCCTGGACCCACAGCTTCAAGTTTGTGGATCCAGTAGGTCTCACGTTGCCTTAAAAGAAGTAGTCTATCACCTCCCCTAATGGGGTTTTTTACATGTTCAATTGCTAAAACACTCAAACCTGTGTTATCACCATCATGGGCTTCAAGAAAATGTGTTGGTACACCATGATTATCTAGACCGTTCTCTATGTTTCTCAAGTGCTCGTTAAATCTGGTCTTCACGGGTCGTTTCGTGCGACCTACGTAGATTTTGTCACACGAACACCTTAAAAGATAGACAACATATCATGTTTTACAATTCATCAAACCTCTAATTTTAAATGTCTCATCACCCTTTTTCCTTCCAAAGGTACCATTATTCTTTTCCATATGTGCACAGCAATTACAATTCTTCCTGCCACATTTAAAATATCCCTCTGAGTTTTTCTTTAGCCAATTTGTGGATTTCCCTGATTTCAGCATACTAGGGCTAATTCTATTTTTAACATTTGAATTTCTCTTGAAGATGACTTGTCCCCTATCATTCAGAATATCTTTTAATACTGGGTCCTGCATGATAATAGGCCAATATTTTTTCATGGCCTTTTCAATCTCTCTTGATGCTCTATTAAATTTCGTTACAAACTGTATCTTCCTTTTTCTACTCTCTTTCTTCTTCTTTTTTGAATTGTTACCTCCAATAAGATCATCTCTATTCATATTACCTACGATGTTCTGAACTTTTACTAGTTCCTTATTCTCATATCCCTTTGCTAAAAATCTATTTTTAATCACCCCTGCAGCTATTTCATAATCTTCCTGTTTAGTACAATTTCGTCTTGCTCTCTGAAATTGTCCTAGGGGGATATTTTTAAGCCATTTGTCATGATGGCCACTGCTGGCGTGGAGATATCCGTTTGTGTCAGTGGGCTTCCTATACAAATTCGTGTAAACCCTTCCATTTTCTTGTATAATTTCAAGATCTAAAAAGTTGACCCTGTCCTTGCTCCATTCAATTGTAAATTTTAGGTTCAATAGATTTTTGTTAGTATATTCCACAAATCTATTTAACTCCTCATTGGAGCCGTGCCATACCATAAGCACATCGTCTATGTAACGATACCACTGTATTATGTTACATCTAAAAGGGTTATTTGTACTGAAAACAAATAGATCCTCCCACCATCCCATATAGAGATTCGCAAAAGTGGGGGCAAACTTAGTACCCATGGCGGTACCTCTTATTTGGAGGAAATATTTGCTCTCAAATACAAAATAATTTTTCGTTAGAATAAACTCCATGGCCCTCTCTAGGAAACTCATTTGGGTCTCATTTATGTATCCGCTTTTGTTAGCAAAATACTTCACAGCCGTAATTCCCAACAGATGTGGAATTGAGGTTTACAGCGAACAGACATCCATTGTGACCCAAATGAAATCCTCCTTCCATTTTATATCTTTTGTGAGTTCCAAAATGTGTATTGTATCTCTCACATATGACCGTAGACACGGGACCATGGGTTTCAAAATTTGATCAACATATTCAGACAGTTTGGTGGTGAGGCCTCCAATCTGAAGAATTTAAGTGAGACCATGGATGTAGTGGTCCGTAGTGCAGATAAGGGTGGGGGGGTTGTAATTCAGGGAAGAAAAGAGTATATTAAAGAAGCCAATCGCCTATTAGGCGACTCTGAGACATATAAAGTTCTAGAGAAAAATCCGATAGGAAATTTTCTATTAGAATATGAAGAATTAATCAAGACTGGGAAGGACAATTTGGTTCTAAACAATGTTGAATTTCAGTATTTGGTGGTGGGGAATCCAGTCCTACCCATTTTCTATCATCTCCCCAAGATTCACAAGGGTTTGATTAACCCACCGGGGAGACCGATAGTCTCGGGGATTGGAGGCCTCACCACCAAACTGTCTGAATATGTTGATCAAATTTTGAAACCCATGGTCCTGTGTCTACGGTCATATGTGAGAGATACAATACACATTTTGGAACTCACAAAAGATATAAAATGGAAGGAGGATTTCATTTGGGTCACAATGGATGTCTGTTCGCTGTACACCTCAATTCCACATCTGTTGGGAATTACGGCTGTGAAGTATTTTGCTAACAAAAGCGGATACATAAATGAGACCCAAATGAGTTTCCTAGAGAGGGCCATGGAGTTTATTCTAACGAAAAATGATTTTGTATTTGAGAGCAAATATTTCCTCCAAATAAGAGGTACCGCCATGGGTACTAAGTTTGCCCCCACTTTTGCGAATCTCTATATGGGATGGTGGGAGGATCTATTTGTTTTCAGTACAAATAACCCTTTTAGATGTAACATAATACAGTGGTATCGTTACATAGACGATGTGCTTATGGTATGGCACGGCTCCAATGAGGAGTTAAATAGATTTGTGGAATATACTAACAAAAATCTATTGAACCTAAAATTTACAATTGAATGGAGCAAGGACAGGGTCAACTTTTTAGATCTTGAAATTATACAAGAAAATGGAAGGGTTTACACAAATTTGTATAGGAAGCCCACTGACACAAACGGATATCTCCACGCCAGCAGTGGCCATCATGACAAATGACTTAAAAATATCCCCCTAGGACAATTTCAGAGAGCAAGACGAAATTGTACTAAACAGGAAGATTATGAAATAGCTGCAGGGGTGATTAAAAATAGATTTTTAGCAAAGGGATATGAGAATAAGGAACTAGTAAAAGTTCAGAACATCGTAGGTAATATGAATAGAGATGATCTTATTGGAGGTAACAATTCAAAAAAGAAGAAGAAAGAGAGTAGAAAAAGGAAGATACAGTTTGTAACGAAATTTAATAGAGCATCAAGAGAGATTGAAAAGGCCATGTAAAAATATTGGCCTATTATCATGCAGGACCCAGTATTAAAAGATATTCTGAATGATAGGGGACAAGTCATCTTCAAGAGAAATTCAAATGTTAAAAATAGAATTAGCCCTAGTATGCTGAAATCAGGGAAATCCACAAATTGGCTAAAGAAAAACTCAGAGGGATTTTTTAAATGTGGCAGGAAGAATTGTAATTGCTGTGCACATATGGAAAAGAATAATGGTACCTTTGGAAGGAAAAAGGGTGATGAGACATTTAAAATTAGAGGTTTGATGAATTGTAAAACATGCTATGTTTTCTATCTTTTAAGGTGTTCGTGTGACAAAATCTACGTAGGTCGCACGAAACGACCCGTGAAGACCAGATTTAACGAGCACTTGAGAAACATAGAGAACGGTCTAGATAATCATGGTGTACCAGCACATTTTCTTGAAGCCCATGATGGTGATAACACAGGTTTGAGTGTTTTAGCAATTGAACATGTAAAAAACCCCATTAGGGGAGGTGATAGACTACTTCTTTTAAGGCAACGTGAGACTTACTGGATCCACAAACTTGAAGCTGTGGGTCCAGGAGGTATGAACCGAGACATAGATTTAGCAGCATTTCTGGAAATATGATTACCAATAATAATGAAATTGGTTACCTCTTTAAGGTATTTTTAATCTATTCTATTTAGCCCCTCAATATAATTCCATCTCTCCTAGGATTATTTCTTCCACCTGTACAATATTTCTCTTAGGGATTTCAGGGCCCTAATAACTTTTAACTATATGAATGGACCTTATGTCATATCATGTCTGATCCCCCAGAGAATTATACTTCCCCAATAATATTTACTATATATAGATGAGCCTAAGTATACTTTTAGCTTTACTTTTTAAATATTTACTATCTATTTTAGTGTCCATATATATATATTTTTACTAAACTTCTAATAGGTAGTATATATCACTATGCCTATATAACTATTCCTTTCCTTACAGGTATAAGTAGATAGATCTTATAATATTATTTTCGTAATTATTGTTTATGTACATGCACTATTTTTATATTCATATATTTGTTTTTAACTAGCTTTTGAGTATTACCTTGGGTTCGCTTAGAACGGTTTTATCATATATGTAATGTTGTGATATTTTGTAATATTGTATGTTATACATGGAGATTTTATCTGCTATTAGATTAGGTGGTGTATGTATAATCATAGGGAATGTTTTAAGTGCATAAGAAACAGCCCGCATATAAATCTGGACATTTGCATATGTATATCGTTCACACACGTTAAGGGACATAAATATGCTGTGAGAAGCAATGTGGGCATTGCCTCTGATGAAGCGAGGAGGAGCCTCGCGAAATGCGTTAGGCCACGCCCACTTTACGCAACGTAGGACGTACTCTGACGTGTGTGTGCTAGTACCTGTGACTGGAGCCGGCTATTTGCAGTACAGCGTCTATCGCACTGAGAGCAGAGAGGGTCCGCTTTTTACAGGAGAGGATTTACCCGCTGGCTATCGAATAAATTTGTGATAAGGAGAGGAAAAGACAAGCAGCGGGACATATACTCCTCATATTTTGTGATGCGCTGACATACCTCATATGTTTGAGGGCTACTATGTGAGTTTGTTACTATCTGGATGTTTTTACTTGTGATATTTCCATTAAAATTGTTTTAAATCTGCACTTAGATCATCCGTTTACTGTTTGGTGCACGGAGTTGCGCTCCTGTCTTCTTGTGTCTTTTGACAGGGATCTTTTCAACTTATTAACCCCTAATCTGCCGAGCGGACCGCACCGCTATTATTATAAAGTTATTAACCCCTAATCCGCCTCACTAACCCTATAATAAATAGTATTAACCCCTAATCTGCCCTCCCTAACATCGCCGACACCTAACTTTAAACATTAACCCCTAATCTGCCGACTGGAGCTAAATACTTACCTGTAAAATAAATCCTAATATAGCTACAATATAAATTATAATTATATTATAGCTATTTTAGGATTAATATTTATTTTACAGGTAACTGTGTATTTATTTTAACCAGGTACAATATCTATTAAATAGTTAAGAACTATTTAATAGCTAAAATAGTTAAAATAATTACAAATTTACCTGTAAAATAAATCCTAACCTAAGTTACAATTAAACCTAACTCTACACTATCAATAAATTAATTAAATAAAATACCTACAATTACCTACAATTAAACCTAACACTACACTATCAATAAATTAATTAAATACAATACCTACAAATAACTACAATGAAATAAATTAACTAAAGTACAAAAAATAAAAAAGAACTAAGTTACAAAAAATAAAAAAATATTTACAAACATAAGAAAAATATTACAACAATTTTAAACTAATTACAACTACTCTAAGCCCCCTAATAAAATAACAAAGCCCCCCAAAATAAAAAAATGCCCTACCCTATTCTAGATTACTAAAGTTCAAAGCTCTTTTACCTTACCAGCCCTGAACAGGGCCCTTTGCGGGGCATGCCCCAAGAAGTTCAGCTCTGTTGCCTGTAAAAAAAAACATACAATACCCCCCCAACATTACAACCCACCACCCACATACCCCTAATCTAACCCAAACCCCCCTTAAATAAACCTAACACTAAGCCCCTGAAGATCTCCCTACCTTGAGTCGTCTTAACCCAGCCGAGCCAAATTCTTCATCCAAGCGGAGCAAGAAGAGGTCCTCCATCCGGTAGAAGTCTTCATCCAAGCGGGGCAGAAGAGGTCTTCCATCCGATTGAAGTCTTCATCCAAGCGGGATCTTCTATCGTCATCCATCCGGAGCGGAGCGGCAGGATCCTGAAGACCTCCGACGCGGAACATCCATCCTGGCCGACGACTGAACGACGAATGACGGTTCCTTTAAATTACGTCATCCAAGATGGCGTCCCTCGAATTCCGATTGGCTGATAGGATTCTATCAGCCAATCGGAATTAAGGTAGGAATATTCTGATTGGCTGATGGAATCAGCCAATCAGAATCAAGTTCAATCCGATTGGCTGATTGGATCAGCCAATCGGATTGAACTTGATTCTGATTGGCTGATTCCATCAGCCAATCAGAATATTCCTACCTTAATTCCGATTGGCTGATAGAATCCTATCAGCCAATCGGAATTCGAGGGACGCCATCTTGGATGACGTCATTTAAAGGAACCGTTATTCGGCTAGTCGGCGTCGGGAAAAGAGGATGTTCCGCGTCGGATGGAAGATGATGGCTCCCGAAGAAAGAAGATTGAAGATGCCGTTGATAGAAGACTTCATCCGGATCATGGACCTCTTCAGCTCCCGCTTGGATGAAGACTTCAGCCGGATCATGGACCTCTTCAGCTCCCGCTTGGATGATGACTTCAGCCGGATCATGGACCTCTTCAGCCCCCCGCTTGGGCTTGGATCAGGACATCGGAGGCGCTCTTCTGGATCGATCGGTGAACCTGGTATGGTGAAGATAAGGTAGGAAGATCTTCAGGGGCTTAGTGTTAGGTTTATTTAAGGGGGGTTTGGGTTAGATTAGGGGTATGTGGGTGGTGGGTTGTAATGTTGGGGGGGGTATTGTATGTTTTTTTTTACAGGCAAAAGAGCTGAACTTCTTGGGGCATGCCCCGCAAAGGGCCCTGTTCAGGGCTGGTAAGGTAAAAGAGCTTTGAACTTTAGTAATTTAGAATAGGGTAGGGCATTTTTTTTATTTTGGGGGGCTTTGTTATTTTATTAGGGGGCTTAGAGTAGGTGTAATTAGTTTAAAATTGTTGTAATATTTTTCTTATGTTTGTAAATATTTTTTTATTTTTTGTACTTTAGATAGTTTATTTCATTGTAGTTATTTGTAGGTATTGTATTTAATTTATTTATTGATAGTGTAGTGTTAGGTTTAATTGTAGATAATTATAGGTATTTTATTTAATTAATTTATTGATAGTGTAGTTTTAGGTTTAATTGTAACTTAGGTTAGGATTTATTTTACAGGTAATTTTGTAATTATTTTAACTATTTTAGCTATTAAATAGTTATTAACTATTTAATAGCTATTGTACCTGGTTAAAATAAATACAAAGTTACCTGTAAAATAAATATTAATCCTAAAATAGCTATAATATAATTATAATTTATATTGTAGCTATATTAGGATTTATTTTACAGGTAAGTATTTATCTTTAAATAGGAATAATTTATTTAATAAGAGTTAATTAATTTTGTTAGATTAAAATTATATTTAATTTAGGGGGGTGTTAGTGTTAGGGTTAGACTTAGCTTTAGGGGTTAATACATTTATTAGAATAGCGGTGAGCTCCAGTCGGCAGATTAGGGGTTAATAATTGAAGTTAGGTGTCGGCGATGTTAGGGAAGGCAGATTAGGGTTTAATACTATTTATTATAGGGTTAGTGAGGCGGATTAGGGGTTAATAACTTTATTATGATAGCGGTGCGGTCTGGTCGGCAGATTAGGGGTTAATAAGTGTAGGCAGGTGGAGGCGGCGTTGTGGGGGGCAGATTAGGGGTTAATAAATATAATATAGGGGTCGGCGGTGTTAGGGGCAGCAGATTAGGGGTACATAAGGATAATGTAAGTAGCGGCGGTTTACGGAGCGGCAGATTAGCGGTTAAAAATAATATGCAGGGGTCAGCGATAGCGGGGGCGGCAGATTAGGGGTTAATAAGTGTATGGCTAGGGGTGTTTAGACTCGGGGTACATGTTAGGGTGTTAGGTGCAGACGTAGGAAGTGTTTCCCCATAGCAAACAATGGGGCTGCGTTAGGAGCTGAACGCGGCTTTTTTGCAGGTGTTAGGTTTTTTTTTCAGCTCAAACAGCCCCATTGTTTCCTATGGGGGAATCGTGCACAAGCACGTTTTTGAGGCTGGCCGCGTCCGTAAGCAACTCTGGTATCGAGAGTTGAAGCTGCGTTAAATATGCTCTACGCTCCTTTTTTGGAGCCTAACGCAGCCTTTATGTGGACTCTCAATACCAGAGTTATTTTTATGGTGCGGCCAGAAAAAAGCCGGCGTTAGCTACGCGGGTCCTTACCGACAAAACTCTAAATCTAGCCGCTAGTTAGGTTTTCCTCATAAGGTTGTGTCAAATCACAACTTCAACGAGAACTTGTGGTCCATTTCTTATATCCTATTCCTTCTTCTCAAAGGAAAGTTTCCTACAAAGTATGGAGTCGTGCCTTGGAGTTCTATCTATGGGCTGCATAGGGAGAGACAGATTTTCTCTATTTGTTATCTTTAATTGAGGAATGTCATACGCTTGACATCTGAGACAGTGGGACAGAAGCCTTCTCAGAGGATTACGGCTCTTTCCATGGGAGCAGTGACGTCCTTTTGGGTCTCTAAGATGAGGCCTGTGGATCAGATTGGTAGGGTGGCTACTTGGTCCTCGTTACATTCTTTTTCCTAAAATTCTAACAAGTTTTTGCTTTTGTTGAAGCCGCTTTCGGGAGAAAGGGTTTTGCAGGCTGTGGTGAACTCAGATGGGGGCCGCCTTTCCTTTTGCCCTCCCATTAGCATTCAGTGTCCTCTAGAGCTTGGGTATAATTTCCCACAAGTAAGGAATGCGGCTGTGGACTCTCCCTGTATTAAGAAGGAAAACATAAATTATGCTTACCAGATCATTTCCTTTCCTTCTGTACAGGGAGAGTCCACAGCTCCCGCCCGTGTTCTCTGATGGGCGGCCCTAAATTGTAATGTTTTCTTCTGGCACCTTTTTAACCTTGCTATTTCTTTTTCCTTGTTACCTCTGCAGAATGACTGGGGGATGAGGGAAGGGGGGGGGGGTATTTAAGCCTTTGGCTGGGGTGTCTTTGCCTCCTCCTGGTGGCCACCTTCAGTATTTCCCACAAGTAAGGAATGCAGCTGTGGACTCTCCCTGTACAGAAGGAAAGGAAATGGTAATTTGTTTTTTATATATATCTCAATAGAATAGAATAATTTATTCGCAAGTATAAAATACTAAATTATACAAGGAATTTTTATGGTGCAAAGGTATCAGATAACTATGAACAAACAAATACATTCAGCAGTGTAAAAATCTAAACATCAAACATATTCACAAAGAGTGACTAAAGTGAAATGTATCATACCAAAAGTGAAATAAGAGAAGTGTTCCTATTTTCTATTTTTAATAGAGCAAAGAAGTACAAGAAGTGCAAAAAGACTTGTTATTTAATACATCTATAGAAACAAAGAAACATAAAAACTTACACTTAGGTAAGCGCAGTAGATCTCCAAGCAAAAAAAAAATCGCAGGCAGCGGCAGTCTGAGTCCCACTCAACAAGCAGATACGTCCAAGTTTGTAATGAACCGCCAAACATAAGCCGGCGTCTGACGTCACTGAGGAGCACAGGATCTGGAGCGTCCCCCTTTAGGTAGATACCTCTCAGGCTGCACAAACTGTCAGTGAAGACTGACAATAGTTCACAATATCCCTACGCATTTCGTCCGGAACTCAGCCGGACTTCTTCAAGGGCATAGTTAGAGTAGTATTCAGGTAAGATGTTAGAGTAACAATAGGATGATCTTTTATACACAAAGGGAGAGCGCCCTCTAGTGACACCAGTACCATACAATATGATAACTTAATTACATCTAAACCAAACAAGCAATGTTAGACATATGAAACAAATGAATCATATTACCATACAATAAAAAAATTCATGTATACACACAATAATATTCACGTATGCAATACATGGCAATGTAAAACATTTATGAAATATATTACCTACATCAAGAACATATATAGCCACTTAGTTATAAACACATTGATATAAAATACATTGCAGAAAAAAACATTATGTGAAAAATTACGAAAAAATGTATTAATTAAGATTAATCTTGCATAAAGGTATCATCCATACAATTTTATCAAGTAATTCCTATTTAAAACTAATTCATGTTTTAAAAAATAATTCATGTTTTAAAAAATTAATACTTAAAACATGTCTATTAAAACTCACAGTTTAAAGTAATACTAACAAGTATTGAAATAAATTCATCATAGAAGATCATAATAAAAGAAACTAAAACACTATAATAAACTAAACTTGCTACTATATTTCTGGCTACACCTAATAAAAATATATATATAATTAAAATATAGACTTAACTATATGATTAAAATGATCTAATCACATATACGCAGCAAGATCTAAGTCAACATTTAAACCTCTAGGGTTCAAACTACCGATTTTATAGATCCAATAGGTCTCCTGCTGTCTTAAAGCAAGGAGCTTATTATGGATATTAGGGGGGATCCAGTCAATCACTTTAACTTTAAGGGAAGATGAATTACAATTATGGAATTCTGAAAAATGAATAGGGATACTATGTTTAATAGGTCTTTCTTTCTTGGCCATTTTTATGTTATATAAGTACTCATTGGTTCTGGTTCTTATTTTTCTTTTTGTACGCCCTATGTAAATAAGACCACATCCACAGTTAATTAAATAGACTACAAATGTTGAGTCACAAGTGGTTCTATAATTGATGGTAAACCTCTGAGTACCATCCCAATTGGTAAACGTGTGTGAATTATCAACATGGCTACACATATTACATACAGTTTTCATGCAACTAAAAGTTCCCTTTTTCATAGTTAACCAATTATGTGTGTTATCTACAGATGATATAGGGTCCCTAAGCCTACTTGGAGCCAATAAATTCTTCAGGTTTTTTCCTTTTTTAAAAGTAACGTGAGGTTTATCTGCCAAAAAAATGTCCTAATATAGGGTCAGTTTTTAGAATGACCCAGTGTTTCTTTAAAACACGTTGTATAGTAGTAGTACCTTCATTATATCTGGTAATAAACCTTGGAGTATCGGAAGTTAAACTATCCCCTACTCTAAATGTTTTAGATTTATTAAGTAGGTCACATCTATTAATATTTACGGCCCTATCTTTTGCTGTCTCTAATAGTTCCTTTTTATACCCCTTATCAGTAAATTTTTTATCTAAAATTGCAGCCTCGGAGATGAAATTCGACATACGAGTACAATTTTTTCGCATACTCAGGTACTGACCGTATGGTACATTTGAAATCCAGCTCTTTTTATGACCACTTGAGGCTTCTATGTAACTATTTTTCTCAGTGGGTTTTCTGTAGTTAGTAACCGCTATCTAGTTGTTATCATCCACATACAGGAGAAGATCCAAGAATTCCATCTTAATATTAGAAACATTTTCAGTGAATAAAAGCTTATGGCTGTTATTGTTCATAAAACTGCTGAAATTACCAATATTAGCTTCATCACCCTTCCATAAAATTATAACGTCATCGATGTAGCGATGAAATTTAATAATATTTTCATAAAAAGGATTATTGTACCATATGTAGTTATTTTCAAAATCATTAACGTATAAATTTGCATAAGAGGGCGCAAAGGTTGTCCCCATTGCCGTCCCCTTAACTTGTCTGTAGAATTTTTTCTCAAATAAAAAATAATTATGCTCAAGAAAGAATAAAGATGATGGAGTCAATAATAAAATCTATGTGATCTTTTGGTATATTCCATCTCAACAATTCTGTGGATATTGCCTTGCTACCTTGTTCATGGGGATACAGGTATATAAAGAAGCCACATCACATGTGACAAACCAATAATCATCTTTCCAAGGGACACCCTCAAAGTTTGTAATGACTTATGTGCTATCCCTCACACAATCCTTTGATAATTCACCCACGTTTACCAATTGGGATGGTACTCAGAAGTTTAACATCAATTATTGAACCACTTGTGACTCAACATTTGTAGTCTATTTAATTAACTGTGGATGTGGTCTTATTTACATAGAGCGTACAAAAAGAAAAATAAGAACCAGAACCATTGAGCACTTATATAACATAAAAATGGCCAAGAAAGAGAGACCTATTAAACATAGTATCCCTATTCATTTTTCAGAATTCCATAATTGTAATTCATCTTCCCTTAAAGTTAAAGTGATTGACTGGATCCCCCCTAATATCCATAATAGGCTCCTTGCTTTAAGACAGCAGGAGACCTATTGGATCTATAACATCGGTAGTTTGAACCCTAGAGGTTTAAATGTTGACTTAGATATTGCTGCGTATATGTGATTAGATCATTTTAATCATATAGTTAAGTCTATATTTTAATTATATATATATTTTTATTAGGTGTAGCCAGAAATATAGTAGCAAGTTTAGTTTATTATAGTGTTTTAGTTTCTTTTATTATGATCTTCTATGATGAATTTATTTCAATACTTGTTAGTATTACTTTAAACTGTGAGTTTTAATAGACATGTTTTAAGTATTAATTTTTTAAAACATTAATTATTTTTTAAAACTTGAATTAGTTTTAAATAGGAATTACTTGATAAAATTGTATGGATGATACCTTTATGCAAGATTAATCTTAATTAATTTTTTCGTAATTTTTCACATAATGTTTTTTCTGCAATGTATTTTATATCAATGTGTTTATAACTAAGTGGCTATATATGTTCTTGATGTAGGTAATATATTTCATAAATGTTTTACATTACCATGTATTGCATACGTGAATATTATTGTGTGTATACATGAATTTTTTTATTGTATGGTAATATGATTCATTTGTTTCATATGTCTAACATTGCTTGTTTGGTTTAGATGTAATTAAGTTATCATATTGTATGGTACTGGTGTCACTAGAGGGCGCTCTCCCTTTGTGTATAAAAGATCATCCTATTGTTACTCTAACATCTTACCTGAATACTACTCTAACTGTGCCCTTGAAGAAGTCCGGCCGAGTTCCGGCCGAAATGCGTAGGGATATTGTGAACTGTTGTCAGTCTTCACTGACAGTTTGTGCAGCCTGAGAGGTAGCTACCTAAAGGGGGACGCTCCAGATCCTGTGCTCCTCAGTGACGTCAGACGCCGGCTTATGTTTGGCGGTTCATTACAAACTTGGACGTATCTGCTTGTTGAGTGGGACTCAGACTGCCGCTGCCTGTGATTTTATTTTGCTTGGAGATCTACTGCGCTTACCTAAGTGTAAGTTTTTATGTTTCTTTGTTTCTATACATGTATTAAATAACTCAAGTCTTTTTGCGCTTCTTGTACTTCTTTGCTCTAGTTCTGTCTCTACTTCGGTGATCACGGGAAAAATCACCAAATGAGAAGCGGCATCTGCTTGGGGAATCCCTAAAATCACTTTCAGAACTTGGAAATCGTCTCATTTGTGTATGGGACTTTTAGATTGAGCACATTTGGATTTTAGGTTTGCACTCATTTTTCTGATAATATTATCAATTGTATGTTTGTCATTGTTTCTCTTATGTATTTGATGGATTTGAATGTGTGATAGTGCATATTTTATTTGATGCATATTTTATCTGATGTGATTGTTTTTTCAAATAGACATACAGTGAAAGGATTGTTCTAGTTGATTAGCGCTGATATTCTGTTTTGTGTGTGTAATTGCTATTTTTACTACAGGTCCACCATCAGGGGGTTAAAGGGGTCAATGAAGTCAGGGGCGCCAAGCTAATACATTTGCTAGGAGTCTGGGACACCTTTTTTTTGTAATTGTGGTAGAGAGTGCAGGGGCCTTCTTTTTGTTACTATATAGTATGCGGCCAAATAGTGTGGTGCAGTGCGCTACTATAGAATGCAGACCACGTTGGGCGGCACTGGCAGCTGCCGGTCGCTTTCCCTCCATCCGCCTAGCACATATACACTTATCTGATGTGGAGCTAAGAGGATGGTGGGGAATCACGTTAGTGACTTGAGCCGTGCGCAGGCTAAGTCACGTTATGCAGACTTCTGCTAGAGGATGGAGGTGAGTAGAGCGTGGAAGCTGGAGGCTTACAGGGAACTGGGACAATAGAAAAACAATTTTGGAACTCAAAATGTGTTTGCAAGGAAGGTATGGATTGTTGCTGGTTCCTGGTTTCGTTATTAAGCAGGAGGGGTCCTCAGTGAGCTGGACCTGAAGAAGCAGCAGTCACAAAAGTAATAAAGAAGGCTATATGCCCCTTCATGTATGTGTGTCCAACCCTCCCCCTGTGTGTATGTGTGTGTCCCCCTGTGTTTGTCCTTGTTTGTCCCCAGTTTGTATGTGTGTGCCCTGTATGTATGTGTATAGCCCTGTGTGTTTGTTGATGTGCCCCCTGTATGTTTGTGTGTGTGTATCCTTGTGTATATCCCTGTGTGTGTTCTTGTGTGCCCCCTGTATGTATGTGTGTGTCCCTGTGTGTGTGTGTCCTTGTGTGTGTCCTGTTCGTATTTGTGTGTCGCTGTGTGTGTCCTTGTGTGTGTCCTATATGTGTATGTTTGTCCTTGTGTGTTTGTCCTTAAGAGAAATAAGTTGACACAGAATTATTTTCTTCTCAGATCTCACAATTATGTGTAATTCCTCCTTCAATGATTTTGTAGCAGAGCTATACCAGGTTAAAATGAGGATGATAAAACTGATTCGATGATGGCTGAATAATAACGAGTTAACAGTTTTTCAGACGGGCCAATTTTTTTAATTTGCTTTAAGAAGTACAAACGTTGTTGAGACTTTTTAATCATAGTTAAAATATTACTGTCCCATTTCAAATCATGTTGAATTGTTGTGCCAAGGAATTAGTACAATGTAACTCTGTCTACTATGCAATATTTCATTTTCAGAGAAGAAGGTGATGTAGACTTTTTTTTTCTAAAATCGGTTACCATCTCTATTTATGAAAATTGTATTCTAAATTGTTTGCTTCACTCCATGTTACCAGCCTGTCTACTTCCAAGTTATAGCTCAATTCATCTTCATCTGATATAAGCCCAATCCAGTAGTGTTGTCTGCAAATTTCAATAACTTCACAGATTCATTTGCAGAAGTGCAATCGTTAGTATATAAGAAATAGAGCAAAGGAGAAAGAACACAACTCTGTGGGACACCAGTATTAAGAAAGACAGGGGCGGAAGTCAGACCATTCACTTTAACAAATTGTTTCTATTAGTTAAAACGCTATAAAGCCGTTGCATATGGAAAAGGACACATTAGGTTGTTTTCATTTAACAAAAAGTAAATCAAGAACAAGAAAATTAAAAGCAGAACTAAAATCCACAAATAAAACTTGGACATGGGTGAGAGGATTTTCCAAAGATGTCAAATATAATATAAAATAGTTTAATTGCATTATCCACAGATATTCTGTATGCAAACATAAAATATAGAAGATGGAAAAAGAGAGGTGCACAAATGTGTGTATCGATAAGGACAATAAGAAGACAGACTGCTGTTAATCTCTGCGCAGGGTACTCACAATAGTGAAAAGCACACCGGTGTGCTTGTGGACACGGGCTGGTAATCAGAGCTGACCAGCTGGCTCTCTCCGGTCTGCAGCTCTCCTTGGGCGGTTCAGGCGTCTGATAGTGAACTGCTTGTTATGGATAGATTCAAGGCACAAGTTGTTCTTAAAACAAAAACTTTTTTATTACAAGCTCTGCAAATGAGCCTTGACACATCAAAGTGATTCAACAAGCAAATAAAATAGCAAGTAGAAATTGCTACGCGTTTCTCGGCTCTCCTGGCCGTTTCATCAGGCATACTAAACAAGTTTTGCCGCCACTACCAGACGTGAAAAATTCACACCTCTAATGAGGGTGTGTACAAGATAGCCAATGGGGATGCAGAAATCCAAGGGAGTGTACACACCCACATCATTGGCCAATAGGTATGTAAAAATCAAAGGGGGTGTAAACATACACACCTTTACTAACGTGTAAATATTTATTTTCACTGCAGGAAAAACTTTAAACCAATGGCGCTCTTGTATTAACTCAGGGGGTGTGTACACTGCTCTGACAAATCGTGAATGCCCATTGACACCGCTCCTATTAAATACACAATACACGCACACCCCCTGAGTATATATATAATCATATTAACTCGCTACAAAGTGCCCAGCAGACACATTATTATGGCCATAATGGCATGCACACATAGAAAGTGGAAACACCACAGTCATACACATTCATCCCCATACATACAAGTGAACATCCAATCTGAACCACAGACACAAGCGCCGCCCAATCAAAACTAATTTACTCAGAGAGTAAACAGACTAGGGAGATTATGTTAAAATCATTCATAAGGCCATACACACAAAAGAACTGTGGACAAAACCAAATAAGCATAAGCAGCTTCAAGAAACATCAGGCCGACATGGAATAGATCATGGACTCTCATATTTACACCAAACAGGATCCGTAGTATTGGCACAGCACTGCCAAGGAACAGTCAATGAACGCCCAAAAAGCAGGCAATAACTACAAAAAGCAATGTCAGTCAAACATAGTATTCAGTCCATGAGGTTGCAAAGTGTTCAGCCGAAAAATCCACTTAGCCTCTATCTGTAGGAGAAGATTGTCCCTGTCTCCTCCTCATCTAAGAGGGGGGACATGGTCGATTAGTGTAAATCTCAGGTCATGGACCCCATGTCCCTTTTCCACAAAGTGCCTGGCAACAGGCTGATCACTGGATCCTTTTTTGAGAGATGTCCTGATGGATGATCTGTGGTTGGCTAGGCGAGTTCTAGCATCGTCAGTGGTTTTGCCCACGTAGAACCGGCCACAGCTGCAGTTCAATAAATACACCACATGTGTGGTAGTGCAGGTAAGAACATGCCTAATCTTATAGCGCTGAGTACAGTGGGGGTGGCCAAACGTCGCCCCTGGGATCATAGGATTGCAGGTAGTGCACCCCAAACACCTATAACACCCCGGTTTCTTTCTTATATATATATATATATATATATATATATATATATATATATATATATATATATATATATATATATATATATATACACAAAGGTGAATAGAATGTATCCACTCAGAGATCTGAGTGGAGACAAGCGTTACTCCTGAAATAGCGCTAGTCAGATATATGAAGACCAAGTAAGTCAGCTATTAGGGACAAATATTTAAATGAAGTCTAAGTCCAGGTTAATTATTAGAAAATATGATACAGAGGGTTAACAGAGCTTACAAATCTTCCTAAATATATATAGATGCATATGAGTCTCTGGAATGTACAATAGAGATATATATATATATATATATATATATATATATATATATATATATATATATAAAGTCCTTAATTATAATGTAGAGTTGTGAATCCAAGTGTAATAGGAGTGCATTAGATACCCTTACCAAAAATTACCCCAATCGTATAAGGTAAGTTTGCCGCATTGGAGGGTGTATCTGGTGGTGGATTGAACCTGGATGATGTATTCTGTGTTTTCGTCTGCCTCTTGGAGTAGAAGGAAATGTAGATCCTTCCGTACTGGTCTCTTCTGGAAACTTCCTATGCTTGTTGCCTCTTGGAGCTGTGCTTTGTTGTCTTGGTATGAACTGATATACTCTGTATAGTAGTGTTTTTTGCAACTCCAGTCCTCAAGGCACATCAGGTTAGATTTTCATGGTATCTGAGCTAGAATGCAGGTGGAAAGCTCAGATACCATGAATTAAGGACTTTTTATATATATATATCTATTGTACATTCCAGAGACTCATATCCATCTATATATATTTAGGAAGATTTGTAAGCGCTGTTAACCCTCTGTATCATATATATATATATATATATATATATATATATGTGTGTGTGTATGTGTGTGTGTGTGTATATATATATATATATACAGTATATATGTGTGTGTGGATGTATATGCTGGCACATCCTATTTCGTGTCAAACTTTGGATTATATTAGAAGTTCTTAATTGAAAGCTTTAATTGATTAGAAGTATGCCTCTCAAAGTGATGTTTACAACCATTAGCCCTTGGTCCTTGGCTTTCTGAAGTCCGGTGATGAATGTTTGGAAGAGCAGAATTTAAAACATATATTTATTTGCTTTTCTGTCTTGTACATACACTTTTTTCCATTTGCAGTTTGTACCGATGGCCATAAAATCACATCCTTCCAACATATACAATTATTGTAAGTTTAGTTTATAGCCAATAAACCCTAACCCCGCCACTGGCTAGCAAAAAAGTGTGATAAATATATCTTTCTTCTTTGTATCTGTTCTTTCATTCCCTAAAACACAAATGGTAAATTAACATTCTAGTATATTAATATTTCAAGCTTAGATGTAGATATGTCAGATTTGGAAAGAGAATCAAACTTTGGTACCAAAGAACTGAATATATATATATATATATATATATATATACACATACACATACACATACACACACACACACACACATATATATATATAATGAATAGGAGTGCACTCACCAGGACTTATATCACAATTTTATTTCTCAAAAAGTGAACGTTTTCAGGGAGTTTAACCCCTTCCTCAGACTTTCAGACAAAAAACAGTGAACTTACCCCATACCAAACACCCAATTTATGTATAAACGCCATCCCCCCGCTCTCCTGAGTAGGGCGCCACCCCCCGGTGACATCAACATCCCAGGCAACGCGGGCATACCGACAGAATAACAAAGTGACAAATTTACATTTCTACTACTAGTGTCTATTGACTAGAATACATCATGCCCGTTGTAGATACAACCCTTAGATGAAAATGACTAGCAACATACTACACCTGCATGTACACCGAATCGGAACTGGCATCTGCAACAGTAACCAATCAGAACAGGTTAGTCATGATAACACAGGCTAAACAAACTCACTTAGCCACTCGTAGGGAACAAATCTCGTGCGAGTCTTAGAGCCAGCTGACCTGGTCTGACAGGCTGTGTCAAACATGCATAAAACATATCAAAGTGTAAAACATTGACACTTATACACAAATTACAGCAGAGTATAAGCGGAAAATTCAAATACAGAATATAAAATATAACACATAGAGCATAACAGTTACCACCAGGCAGGGGGACCCAGTATATGAGTACTGTGTAATCCATGCAAAAGCCATGTATTCAGCAAAGTAATAAACAGTCAGCCAAACGAGAGACCCCCCAGTAACATGGCCAGTGCAAGGCTTGCACAGACAGGTAAATCTCTATAAATCCTAACAATCGTATATATTGATAGACAACATACTGCACCAGCATGGACACCGAAATAGAACCGGCATCCGCAACGGTAACCAATCAGAACAGGCCAGTCGTCATGACAACCCAGGCTATACAAACACGCTTGGACAATCGTAGGAAAACAATTCTCGTGTGAGTCTTAAAGCCAGCTGACCCGGTCTGACAGGTTGTGTCAAACATGCATAAGACATTTAGTACACATTTCCTATATACTGGGTCCCCCTGCCTGATTGGTAACTGTTATGCTGTATGTGCTGGGTTTTGTATTTGAATTTGCCGCTAATGGTTTGCTGTAATTGGTGTATAATTGCCAATGTTTTATACTTGGATATGTCTTATGCATGTCTGACACAGCCTGTCAGACCGGGTCAGCTGGCTCTAAGACTTGCATGAGATTTGTTCCCTATGAGTGGCTAAGCGAGTTTGTTTAGCCTGGGTTGTCATGATGACTGGCCTGTTCTGATTGGTTACCGTTGCAGATGCCGGTTCAGATTCGGTGTACATGCAGGTGTAGTATGTTGCTAGTCATTTTCATCTAAGGGTTGTATCTACAACGGGTGTGATGTATTCTAGTCAATAGACACTAGTATGTAAATTTGTCACTTTGTTATTCTGTCGGTATTCCCGCGTTGCCTGGGATGGTGACGTCCCCGGGGGTGGCGCCCTACTCAGGAGAGCAGGGGGATGGCGTTTACACATAAATTGGGTGTTTGGTGTGGGGTAAGTTCACTGTTTTTTGTCTGAAAGTCTGAGGAAGGGGTTAAACTCCCCGAAAAATTTCACTTTTTGAGAAATAAAATTGTGATATAAGTCCTGGTGAGTGCACACCTATTCAGTATTGTGCTTTTTTTTTTTGCACCCCAAGAGACTGACTTTTGTATTCTGGAGTGCTTGTCTGTTTGGAGATATATATATATTTATATATATATATATTGGCAGTAGTGTTCACTGTAGATTAGTCTAATGGTTTCCAAAGTTAAAGGGGCACTAAAATTAAACGTTCATGAATCAGAAAGAACATTTCGTTTTAAGAGACTTTCCAATTTACTTCTATTAACAAATTTTGCACATTCTTTTTATTTACACACTTTCTGAGGCCCCAGCTCCTACCAAGCATGTGCACAAGTTCACAGGGTATATGTATACTAGTCTGTGATTGGCTGATGGCTGTCACATGATACAGGGAACAGCAAATGGGGAAAATTATAAATTTGTTAGAAAAGAAATCTACTGCTTATTTGAAATCCAGAGTGTGTTATTGTATTGTCTTTTTATTATGCACTTATTAAAGGGACACTAAACCAAAAAAAAATATTTTGTGATTCAGATAGAGCATGCAATTTTAAGCAACTTTCTAATTTACTCCTATTATCAATTTTTCTTCATTCTCTTGCTATCTTTATTTGAAAAAGAAGGCATCTACGCTTTTTGTTTGGTTCAGAACTCTGGACAGCACTTTTTTATTGGTTGATGAATTTATCCACCAATCAGCAAGAAGAACCCAGGTTGTTCACCAAAAATGGGCCGGCATCTAAACTTAAATTCTTGCAGTTTAAATAAAGATGCCAAGAGAATGAAGAAAATTCGATAATAGGAGTAAATTAGAAAGTTGCTTAAAATTTCATGCTCTATCTGAATCACGAAAGGAAAATTTTGGATTCAGTGTCCCTTTAATTATGTAATTCTGTTGTATTTAGTGGTCCTTTAAGATTAATATCTTTTTTTTTTTCTTCTTCAACCCTTAACTCAAAAATTGTTCAATCTATTTACTTAAATATTCAGTATTTCCAATTACTGAGGGTGACAAAACTGTGAATTTTTAAAACAAATTTGTTGGTGCAATCCAAAATGACAAGCCGTTGAAAAACAGTCTGGGAGACTTAAACTATAGCTATTGCACTACTACTCTACCATGCAGATATTTTAGATAGATAGACAGACAAACAGATATATTGTAATTTGCTGAAAACAATACCAACTCAGTTTAATGGAAAATTCAGCATCCAAAGAAGGTAATCGAGCTGTTTCCAAATAACTGGAGCCTAACCTCTCTCCAGTTACTGAATGTCCTGCATTATTGAGTCCAAGCACAATACAGACAAAGACATAAGCTCGTCTGCATGTTCACACAACAATCATCCTAGTTATTGCTGCGCACACTACAGCAAACTCCTAAACTCAATGGAGAATTTTTGGGTCTACCAAGCTGCCTGTCGTGATCAAGATGTAAGTAGCATTATAGAGTACCTTTTATATTAAGAGCAATCTGTGGTAATTTTATATGGAATGTGGCATGTTGTTGTTATTCTCCCTGGTGTTAGATTAATAAAGTGAAACTTTCAAGAAAGGCAGTTCAGTCTTTATTACTATATATGATGTTCAGTGTAGCATAGGTTGTATTGTAAAAGATAAATAAATGTTACTGAGTTTATACATGATGCAGATGACTGGGTACAGTTATATAATTTGTTTTCATAACTGTTTTTATGTGGCCGACTTATAATAAAACATATATATGTTAAGGACTTTAGTGCATAATCTATGAGGTTGGCAGCAAATAAATGCCACCGCCTTTGATGAGCATAGACATCAACCCATTTATTTTAATAAAAGATAATACTTTAGCTCTGACATCCACAGACCACAATTCATGTGTCATTTATATTTGTTTAGATACTAATGAATGTAGTTGAGTACAAACGTTTTGTCTCATTAGTCTAGAAATCATGTATTGAAACACTAGTAGTAGTTCTGCTTTTGAAGAGAAGTTGGTTATTTCAAATAATGACCAGCCACCTGTTGATATAGATAGTGTTCCAAACCCGGTAGCCTGCACTTTAGACTGTATTTCATTGGGGGAACTGTTATATATAGGCACACACACATATACATTTTATACATATGCAGCTCAATATTAATCCTTTTGCTGTGTCACTTGACTTTAATAAGTTTGGGATATCACATATATGCAAAAAACTGGTATAATTCATGTTTCTAAATACTGGTGTAAATCAACTGCCTATTATTTAGAAGATTGCTAAATCTTTTTGTTTTATATGATGCTTATATCCTTATCAATGTGTATGTGGGAAAATAAAACTGGCTTGAGAACTGTTGTTAAGAACGGCTTTAGGTGAGAAAAAGCTGCGGAATCTGTTGGCGCTCTACAAATAACCGATAATAATGAATAAAAGAAAAAGCTAACCCAGAATATATGTGCAATGAAATTATTTTCTGAAACTCAGTGCAGCCGTTGTTTTTTTCTGGTAGATGCTACTAGCGGTTATTCATCTATCTCTGATCATATACGACACATTGGGGCTCTCTTCTGTATATGTAATATTTGCTTTTATGTATATCCCACATATATGTAAGTTTGGGGATCCCATCCTGATAAAATAATTGCTCAGCTTGTTACAACTACTTTTTAAATATTTAGTATGATAAATACAAATCCTAAAATTTGCTTACCGGACTTCTAAGTTACAAAAAAATATTCATAATGATGTGTAATGCAGAACATTATACATCCCTAGAAAAATAGAAAAGCCCTTCCATTTCTTCTAAAGTTTGTATCGGCTGTAAAGCCATGGTCACTAAAGAATTCTAATGCACAAGTAATGCATTACCATTTCTGCAAATGGTATATCATATCACAGTTATTGGTTCTCTGCATAATCAATATTCAGAACTTTCTATTTACAACCTGTACAACTTTGTTAGTGGCCATTAGTAAGCAAATTTAAATATTCAAAATATAAGAGCTGATTTTTATAAGCAGTATAGGGAATCTGCAGTAATTATATCTTCAGTCGATTAGGTACACAAATGTGCTTTTCCTTTCTCTTGTTAAGTGTGTTCAGTCCACGGGTCATCCATTACTTATGGGATATATTCTCCTTCCCAACAGGAAGTTGCAAGAGGATCACCCAAGCAGAGCTGCTATATAGCTCCTCCCCTCACATGTCATATCCAGTCATTCTCTTGCAAGCCTCAACAAAGAAGGAGGTCGCGGGAGGAGTTGGAGTTTTTACTTAAGTATTCTTCAATCAAAAGTTTGTTATTTTAAATGGCACCGGAGTGTGCTGTTTTTCTATCTCAGGCAGTATTTGGAAGAAGAAACTGCCTGCGTTTTCTATGATCTTAGCAGGCGTAACTAAGATCCACTGGCTGTTCTCGACATTCTGAGGAGTGGGGTAACTTCAGAACATGGGAATAGCATGCGGGGTCCCCCGCAAATGAGGTATGTGCAGTACAATATTTTCTGGGAATGGAATTGACTAAGAAAATACTGCTGTTACCCGTATGATGTAAGTACAGCCTTAAATGCAGTAGTAGTGACTGGTATCAGGCTGATAAATGTATGCACAGTAGAGTTATTTTCTAGGGACTAGAATTTGACTGAGAAAATACTGTTAATACTGAAATAATTCTTAAGCCTTATCTGCAGTGGTAGCGACTGGTTGCAGGCTTAGTGATAACTTTGCATGACATTTAAAGAAGTTTATTTTCAAAACGTTTACTGGCATGTTATTCGTTTTGTGAGGTACTTTGGTGATAAATCCTTTGGGCATGAATTTTTTTCCACATGGCTAACGTATTTTTCTGCATAGAAACCGTTATATCAGGTCTCCCACTGTTGTAAATGAGCGGGAGGGGCCTCTTTTTAGCGCCTTGTTGCGCAGTTAAAATTCTAGCACAGTCTTCCTGCTTCTTCCTCCTTGATCCGGGACGTCTCTAGAGAGCTCAGGGGTCTTCAAAATTCGTTTTTGAGGAAGGTAATCAGTCACAGCAGACCTGTGACAGTGTGTTAGACTGTGATAAAAACGGTTAATATTAATTTGATATCCGTTTTTTTGGGACTGAGGGGTTAATCATCCTGTTGCTAATGGGTGCAATCCTCTGCTAATTAATACATTTAAAGAATTGTTGACTATAACTGAATTAGTTCTTTGTTACTCAACTGTGTTTTTTAAAAGCGCTGCAGCGTTTTTTATATTGCTTGCAAACTTATTGAAAGTATTTTCCAAGCTTGCTAGCTTCATTGCTAGTCTGTTTTAAACATGTCTGATACAGAGGAATCTGCTTGTTCATTATGTTTAAAAGCCGTTGTGGAGCCCAATAGAAATATGTGTACCAATTGTATTGATGTTACTTTGAAAAATCAATCTGTACCGATTAAAAAATTATCACCAGACAACGAGGGGGCAGTTATGCCGTCTAACTCTCCTCACATGTCAGTACCTTCGTCTCCCGCTCGGGAGGTGCGTGAGATGGAGGCGCCAAGTACATCAAGGCCCTTACAAATCACTTTACATGATATGGCTAATGTTATGAAAGAATATGCCCGAGTTAAGAGGCAAGCGCGACAGTTCTGGGTTAAGGACAGAGCGCGCCGATGACACGAGAGTCATGTCTGATACTGCGTCACAATTTGCAGAACATGAGGACGGAGAGCTTCATTCTGTGGGTGACGGTTCTGATTCGGGGAGACCGGATTCAGAAATTTCAAATTTTAAATTTAAGCTTGAGAACCTCCGCGTGTTAACAAAAGATATAAGGAGGGTGGTGCATATAGAACATACACCACACTCCTAGGGGGCGCTAACAATAAGCAGCAAACAGTAAGCAGATATATACAGATAATTAAGAGAATATACAATAAACCTAGCACACTTATATCAGATTATTAGAGATGATATGCTCACAAGTGGACCCAGATGATATTGGTATAATCAAATAACAAAATGTCCACACAAAGAATAATCCAAAAGAAAGAAGGCAGCTCTCTGTCATAGGACGGTCATCCTGGTGTGGCGTGATCTATAAGAGAAAGAAGCACAGAGGCGCCAACATGGCCTAGTAACGTCACGGCAGTCAGATACAAAACATCAGCAGGATAGGAAATATACTCACAAGCGTAGTGCACCCAAATGGTGCTATTGTGGCAGCCTGGAACATCAAACAGTGGTCCAGCTCACTGGTGTCTCCAGCCAGATAGAGATGATCCTTGGCGAGGGCCTATCCTATGATGCCTATAAGGGCAAAAAAGGCACACACATAGCCCAGTAACGTTTGTACACCAGATAAAAAAGGATTCAAGGTTGTACTTACAGGAAACAAAGCACCACCAGGTGCAATATCAGCACTACTGGGACCTCTCAGCCGCCGATTCTGTGGGTGACGGTTCTGATTCGGGGAGACCGGATTCAGAAATGTTAAATTTAAGCTTGAGAACCTCCGCGTGTTGCTAGGGGAGGTGTTAGCGGCTCTGAATGATTGTGACACGGTGGCAATCCCAGACAAAGCTGGACAAATACTATGCGGTGCCGGTGTGTACTGACGTTTTTCCTATACCAAAGAGGCTTACAGAGATTATTAGTAAGGAGTGGGATAGACCCGGTGTGCCTTTTTCCCCTCCTCCGATATTTAGAAAAATGTTCCCTATAGACGCCACCACACGAGACTTATGGCAGACGGTCTCTAAGGTGGAGGGAGCAGTTTCTACTTTAGCCAAGCGTACCACTATCCCGGTGGAGGATAGCTGTGCTTTCTCAGATCCAATGGATAATAAATTAGAGGGTTATCTTAAGAAAATGTTTGTTCAACAAGGTTTTATATTACAGCCTCTTGCATGCATTGCGCCTGACACTGCTGCAGCGGCATTCTGGTTTGAGTCTCTGGAAGAGGCGATTCGCACAGCACCATTGGATGAATCTCTGAGCAAGATTAGAACCCTTAAGCTGGCTAATGCGTTTGTTTCGGATGCCGTAGTGCATTTAACCAAACTAACGGCTAAAAATTCCGGATTCGCCATACAGGCGCGCAGAGCGCTTTGGCTTAAATCCTGGTCAGCAGATGTAACTTCTAAGTCTAAATTACTAAACATTCCTTTCAAAGGGCAGACCTTATTCGGGCCCGGCTTGAAGGAAATTATTGCTGACATTACAGGAGGTAAGGGCCACACCCTTCCTCAGGACAGGGCCAAATCGAAGGCCAAACAGTCTAATTTTCGTGCCTTTAGTAATTTCAAGGCAGGAGCAGCATCAACTTCCTCCGCTCCAAAACAGGAAGGAACTACTGCTCGTTACAGACAGGGTTGGAAAGGCAACCAGTCATGGAACAAGGGTAAGCAGGCCAGAAAACCTACTTCCGCCCCTAAGACAGCATGAAGTCAGGGCCCCCTTTCCGGAGACAGATCTAGTGGGGGGCAGACTCTCTCTCTTCGCCCAGGCTTGGGCAAGAGATGTACAGGATCCCTGGACGTTGGAGATTATATCTCAGGGATACCTTCTGGATTTCAAAACTTCTCCTCCACAAGGGAGGTTTCATCTGTCAAGGTTATCAACAAACCTAGTAAAGAAAGAGGCATTTCTACAATGTGTACAAGACCTCTTAGTGATGGGAGTGATCCACCCAGTTCCGCGGACGGAACAGGGGCAAGGGTTTTATTCAAATCTTTTTGTGGTTCCCAAGAAAGAGGGAACCTTCAGACCAATCTTAGATTTAAAAATCTTAAACAAATTCCTAAGGGTTCCATCGTTCAAGATGGAAACCATTCGGACCATCCTACCCATGATCCAAGAGGATCAATACATGACCACAGTGGATTTAAAGGATGCCTACCTTCACATACCGATTCACAAAGATCATTATTGGTACCTAAGGTTTGCCTTTCTAGACAGGCATTACCAGTTTGTAGCGCTTCCCTTCGGGTTGGCTACGGCCCCGAGAATTTTTACAAAGGTTCTGGGCTCTCTTCTGGCGGTACTAAGACCACGAGGCATAGCGGTGGCTCCGTACCTAGACGACATTCTGATACAAGCGTCAAGTTTTCAAAATGCAAAGTCTCATACAGAGATAGTTCTAGCATTTCTGAGGTCGCATGGGTGGAAAGTGAACGTGGAAAAGAGTTCTCTGTTACCACTCACAAGGGTTCCTTTTCTAGGGACTCTTATAGATTCTGTAGAGATGAAGATTTACCTGACGGAGTCCAGGTTATCAAAGCTTCTCAATGCCTGCCGTGTCCTTCATTCCATTCCAAGCCCATCAGTAGCTCAGTGCATGGAAGTAATCGGCTTAATGGTCGCGGCAATGGACATAGTGCCATTTGCGCGCCTACATCTCAGACCGCTGCAACTATGCATGCTAAGTCAATGGAACGGGGATTACTCAGATCTGTCCCCTTTGCTAAATCTGGACCAGGAGACCAGAGATTCTCTTCTCTGGTGGTTATCACGGGTTCATCTGTCCAAAGGAATGACTTTTCGCAGACCAGATTGGACGATTGTAACAACAGATGCCAGCCTACTAGGCTGGGGAGCAGTCTGGAACTCCCTGAAGGCTCAGGGATCGTGGACTCAGGAGGAGAAACTCCTCCCAATAAACATTCTAGAATTAAGAGCAATATTCAATGCTCTTCTAGCTTGGCCTCAGTTGGCAACACTGCGGTTCATCAGATTTCAGTCGGACAACATCACGACTGTGGCTTACATCAATCATCAAGGGGGAACCAGGAGTTCCCTAGCGATGTTGGAAGTCTCGAAGATAATTCGCTGGGCAGAGTCTCACTCTTGCCACCTGTCAGCGATCTACATCCCAGGCGTGGAGAACTGGGAGGCGGATTTTTTAAGTAGCCAGACTTTTCATCCGGGGGAGTGGGAACTTCACCCGGAGGTATTTGCCCAACTGATTCATCGTTGGGGCAAACCGGATCTGGATCTCATGGCATCTCGCCAGAACGCCAAGCTTCCTTGTTACGGATCCAGGTCCAGGGACCCGGGAGCGGTGCTGGTAGATGCACTAGCAGTCCCTTGGGTTTTCAACATAGCTTATGTGTTTCCACCTTTTCCGTTGCTACCTCGACTGATTGCCAGGATCAAACAGGAGAGAGCATCGGTGATTCTGATAGCGCCTGCGTGGCCACGCAGGACCTGGTATGCAGACATAGTGGACATGTCGTCCTGTCCACCATGGTCTCTACCCCTGAGGCAGGACCTTCTAATTCAGGGTCCTTTCAACCATCCAAACCTAATTTCTCTGAGGCTGACTGCTTGGAAATTGAACGCTTGATTCTATGAAAGCGTGGGTTTTCGGATTCGGTTATTGATACATTAATACAGGTTCAGAAACCTGTTACCAGAAAAATTTACCACAAGATATGGCGTAAATATTTATATTGGTGTGAATCCAAGAGTTACTCATGGAGTAAGGTTAGGATTCCTAGGATATTGTCTTTTCTACAAGAGGGTTTAGAAAAGGGCTTATCCGCTAGTTCACTAAAGGGACAGATTTCTGCTCTGTCTATTCTTTTACACAAGCGTCTGGCAGAGAATCCAGACGTCCAGGCTTTTTGTCAGGCTTTGGCTAGGATTAAGCCTGTATTTAAAGCTGTTGCTCCTCCGTGGAGCTTAAACTTGGTTCTTAAAGTTCTTCAGGGTGTTCCGTTTGAACCCCTTCATTCCATTGATATTAAGCTTTTATCTTGGAAAGTTCTGTTTTTGATGGCTATTTCCTCGGCTCGAAGAGTCTCTGAGTTATCTGCCTTACATTGTGATTCTCCTTATCTGATCTTTCATTCAGACAAGGTAGTTCTGCGTACTAAACCTGGGTTTTTAAATAAGGTTGTTTCTAACAAGAATATCGATCAAGAGATTGTTGTTCCATCCTTATGTCCTAATCCTTCTTCAAAGAAGGAACGTCTTTTGCATAATCTAGACGTGGTCCGTGCTCTGAAGTGCTACTTACAGGCAACTAAAGATTTTCAACAAACTTCTTCTCTGTTTGTCGTTTACTCTGGACAGAGGAGAGGTCAAAAGGCTTTGGCTACGTCTCTCTCTTTTTGGCTTCGTAGCATTATACGCTTAGCCTATGAGACTGCTGGACAGCAGCCTCCTGAAAGAATTACAGCTCATTCCACTAGAGCTGTGGCTTCCACCTGGGCCTTTAAGAATGAGGCCTCTGTTGAACAGATTTGCAAGGCTGCAACTTGGTCTTCACTTCATACTTTTTACAAATTTTACAAATTTGACACTTTTGCTTCTTCAGAGGCTGGTTTTGGGGGAAAGGTTCTACAGGCAGTGGTTCCTTCTGTTTAATGTTCCTGCCTTGTCCCTCCCATCATCCGTGTACTTTAGCTTTGGTATTGGTATCCCATAAGTAATGGATGACCCGTGGACTGAACACACTTAACAAGAGAAAACATAATTTATGCTTACCTGATAAATTTATTTCTCTTGTAGTGTGTTCAGTCCACGGCCCGCCCTGTCTTTTTTGAGGCAGGTTCTAAATTTTAAATTATAACTCCAGTCACCACTGCACCCTATAGTTTCTCCTTTCTCGTCTTGTTTCGGTTGAATGACTGGATATGACATGTGAGGGGAGGAGCTATATAGCAGCTCTGCTTGGGTGATCCTCTTGCAACTTCCTGTTGTGAAGGAGAATATATCCCATAAGTAATGGATGACCCGTGGACTGAACACACTACAAGAGAAATAAATTTATCAGGTAAGCATAAATTATGTTTTTTTTTCAAAGGCATGGTAATTGCTGGGGACAAATGGCAATGTACTGTAAATAATGTCACTTAAAGAAATATAAAACAGAACATTTTTTTAATATATATTTATAGGGGTGGAAAAATATCACTATGGTTTCCTTCTTAATATAAGGAGAGGCCACAGCATCATTCCTTACTGTTGGGAAATACTGAACCTGGCCACCAGGAGGAGGCAAAGACACCCCAGCCAAAGGCTTAAATACCTCTCCCACTTACCCCATCCCCCAGTCATTCTTTGCCTTTTGTCACAGAAGGATGGCAGAGAAGTGTCAGAAGATTTCGGACTAGTTCCTTAGCAAGGGTATCTGCCCTTCGATATGGGAATTGAGTTTTAAGTAGCCTTGTCAGCCTCTCAGTGAGAGCATTGACGAAAGTTAGAGTCTGGAGATGAAGGGAGAGTCTTTCTGCGAACCCATCTAGACTGCCTGCTAACATCTCCTAAGCAATCAGTGTTAACAAATTTGACTGCCTGCTTGTTTTCTCACTCAAGTCCATGTCAGGAGCGATGCTACAAGACTGTCACACTTGAGAGTCTGTGTTTCTGTTCCACACCATGGATTCTGGTAAGATCGTTTCAATTTTTACATATGTTGAAAAAACGCTAGAAGACAGGGTCACAGTGTGACTCCTTTTATCTTAATAGAATCATGGGTTAATATATCCTGACAGGGATTATTGAACAGTGGGGATTAATCAAATGTGATGCTTTGATTTTATGCTGCTTTATGTGTGAGATTTTGGGTTCATGGGCTGTTTGTTATGTGGCTGGAATGCACAGGTTTTTACTTTCACTTTGAGTGCTGCGCAACTTGTAGCTTGGCGCACTTTTTCTCATAGCAGGGGCGGTCCTGCCTTGCGCACTATGTGACCTGGAGTGGTCTTGCTTTCATTTCCTTTTTCCTGACCGAGCTGGCTGTCGGACAGGAAAGCTATTTCTCTGTATTGTCTGGGTCTAGGAGGTGGTGAGTGCCCCAGCGATTGGGAGTATAAAGGGGCAGTTTTTGAAAAATAAAGATTGTTTATTTTCTGTGTCCTGCTGTTATTAGCTTAAGCTAAGGAGGATTCTGATATATTAGAGGGTACTCCCTTTGTTCCAAATAGTAATACCTGTTTATATTGTGAGGAGGCTTTGGTATTCCCACCCTCTGTTATGTTCCACATGCCTTGACAACGTTATTCGGTCAAAGAAGATTAACCCTTTTAGTATCACTGAGCCGTCCACCTCTGTGGACTTGCCATCCTGTGAGGTGCTTACCCTACATTCATCTGCCTCTACACATGCAGCTTCCCATAGCACACTTAATCCTCCATCTAGAGGGGGGCTTTTACCGCCAGATTTTACAGCGCAGTTACAAACAGCAGTGTCTGCGGCCCTCAGTGCTTTAGCTCGCCCTGCTAAGCGCAAGCGATAGGTTAAATATAGCTCTCCTGCCCGGGGTCATCATTTAATTTATTGGATTTCACTGCTATGTCTCAGTTATCCGAGGATGAGTTGCACTCTGAGGCTTCAGAGGATAAACTTTCTTGGACGGAGTCTGCTGCCTCTAAACCTCCTGCTGCAGAGGAACCAGCCTTTAGATTTAAGATTGAACACTTATGTTTTCTTCTAAAGGAAGTCTTGTCTACATTAGAGGTTCCAGAGGCCAAGCTGCCTAAAGAACCTTTGATTTCTAAATTAGACAGAGTTTACAAGGACAGAGTAGTGCCTTTAACTTTTCTTGTGCCTGTAAAGATGGCGAATATTAAGAACAAATGGGACAGAATTGGATCTTCCTTTTCCCCTTCGTCTTTCTTTAAAAAAATATTCCCGGTCCCGGACTTTCAATTGGAATTGTGGGGTTCTGTCCCTAAGGTGGATGGCGCTATCTCTACGCTTGCCAAACGCACTACTATCCCACTTGAGGATAGCTCGTTGTTCAGAGAGCCGATGGATAAAAAGATGGAAACTCTCCTAAGAAATATTTTTCAACATGAGGGATATTTGATTCAACCGGTAGCGGCTGTTGCTGCGGTTGCTGGAGTAGCTACCTTCTGGTGCGACTCCTTATCAGATTTAATCGAGATGGAGGGTCCACTTGACGTTATCCAGTAAAGAATTAAGGCCTTGAGAATTGCTAATTCTTGTATCTGTGACACGAACATGCAGATTATTTGCCTAAATGCTAAGGCTTCTGGCTTTTCGGTTCAGGCCCGTTGGGCACTCTGGCTGAAGTACTGGTCTGCGGATATGATTTCTAGGTCCAGACTTCTTTCTCTCCCCTTTAAGGGAAAGATTTTATTTGGTCCAGGCCTGGACTCCATTATCTCCACAGTTACAGGTGGCAAGGGTGCCCTCCTACCGCAAGATAAAAATAAGAAGTCTAAGGGACAAGTTTCTAATTTTGCATTCTGATAAATCCTAACAGCAGTCCTCCGCTAAGCCCAAGCAAACCAAGAGTACTTGGAAGCCGGCTCAGTCCTGGAATAAGTTCAAGCAGAGCAAGAAGCCCGCCGAGACTAAATCGACATGAAGGGGCGGCCCCCGATCCAGCTCTGGATCATGTAGGGGCAGACTGTTGCTCTTTTCAGATGCTTGGTTCAGGGACGTGCAGGATCCGGGGGTCCTGGAGGTCATAGCTCAGGGGTACAAGATAGGTTTCAAGTCTCATGCACCCAAGGGCAGATTTCTCCTCTCAATCCTGTCTTCCAGACCAGAAAAGAGGGAAGCCTTTCTGGGGTGCGTGCGGGATCTGTCCTCCTTAGGAATCATTGTCCCGGGTGCCTATCGCAGAAAGATGTTTGGGATACTATTCAAACTTTTTCGTGGTCCCAAAGAAGGAGGGAGCTTTCCACCCGATTCTGAACCTAAAGTGCTTAAACAAATTTCTAAATATCTCCTTGTTCTAGATTGAGACGATAAGTTCCATCCTTCCCCTAGTTCAGGAAGGACAGTTCATGACCACTATAGATCTGAAGGATGTATAGCAGTAGCTCCCTATTTGGATAATATTCTGGTACAAGCACCATCTTTTCATCTGGCGGAGGACCATTCAGAATTTCTCCTCTCTTCTTCAATCTCATGGATGGAAGATAAACCTAGAAAAGAGTTCTCTCATGTCTTGCCCTCCGGACCTCCTTAAAGGGACACTGAACCCAATTGTTTTCTTTCGTGATTCAGATATAGCATGCAATTTTAAGCAACTTTCTAATTTACTCCTATTATCAAATTTTCTTTGTTCACTTGCTGTCTTTATTTGAAAAAGAAGTTATCTAGGCTTTTTGTTTGGTTCAGAACTCTGGACAGCCTTTTTTTATTGGTGCATGAATTTATCCACCAATCCGCAAGAACAACCCAGGTTGTTCACCAAAAATGGGCCGGCATCTAAACTTACATTCTTGCATTTCAAATAAAGATACCAAGAGAATGAAGACATTTTGATAATAAGAGTAAATTAGAAAGTTGCTTAAAATTTCACGTTCTCTCTGAATCACGAAAGAAAAAAATTGGGTTCAGTGTCCCTTTAAAGCGGTGTATGGAGGTGATTGGTCTCATGGTGTCCAGCATGGACATCATTCCCTTTTGCCAGGTTCCGTCTCAGACCGTTGCAACTGTGCATGCTGAGACAGTGGAACATCGATCATTCGGATCTGTCTCAACAGTTTTCTCGGGACAACCGGTCGAGAGAATCGCTCTCTTGGTGGCTCTGTCCGGATCATCTGTCACGAGGGACATCCTTCTTTAGACCATCCTGAGAGATTGTGACTATGGATGCAAGTCTATCAGGATGGGGAGCTGTTTGGGGTGCCGAGAAGGCACAGGGCCTGTGGACTCAGGAGGAATGCTCCCTCCTGATCAACATTCTGGAACTTCGGGCAATCTTCAATGCTGTGAAGACTTGGCCCCTTCTGGGTTCTTCCCAGTTCATCAGATTCCAATCAGACAATATAACCTCGGTGGCTTACATCAACCATCAGGGGGGAACGAGAAGCTCCCTATCAATGAGGGAAGTATCTTGGATTCTGGAGTGGGTGGAGCCCACAGCTGTTCACTGTCAGTGATCCACCTTCTGGGTGTGGACAACTGGGAAGCGGATTTTCTCAGCAGACAATCCTTTTATCCGGGGGAATCTCTCTCCATCCCGAAGTGTTTGCGGAGATATGCAACAGGTGGGGGACGCCGGAGATAGATCTCATGACGTCCCGCCTCAATACCAAGCTACCCAGATATGAGATGAGGTCCAGGGATCCTCAGGCGGAGCTGATAGATGCATTAGCAGTGCCTTGGAGGTTCAGTCTAATTTCCCTTTTCCCGCCGTTACCACTCCTACCTCGTGTAGTGGCACTCATCAAGCAGGAGCAGGCATCATTGATACTGATTGCTCCATCGTTGCCGCAAAGGATTTGGTTTGCAGATCTGGTGGGGATGTCATC
This sequence comes from Bombina bombina, assembly GCF_027579735.1. Taxonomy (NCBI): domain Eukaryota; kingdom Metazoa; phylum Chordata; class Amphibia; order Anura; family Bombinatoridae; genus Bombina; species Bombina bombina. The sequence continues at coordinate 602,983,252 of NC_069500.1, forward strand.
ATCTCCTCCGTGGAAGTTACCTTGTTGCAGGGATCTGCTGGAACAAAGTCCTTTTGTTCATCAAAATCTAGATTCCTCTTGGGCCTTTAAGAACGAGGCCTTTATGGATCAGATTTGTAAGGCTGCTACCTGGTCCTCCTTACATACTTTTTCTAAATTTTACAAGTTAGATGTTTTTGCTTCGGCTGAAGCAGCTTTCGGGAAAAAGGTTTTACAGGCTGTGGTGCCCTCAGATTATGGTCCGCCTTTCTTTTTGTCCCTCCCGTTATCATTCAGTATCCTCTAGAGCTTGGGTATAGTTTTCCCAACAGTAAGGAATGATGCCGTGGACACCCTAATATTAAGAAGGAAAACATAAATTATACTTACCAGATAATTTCATTTCCTTCTGTATAAGGAGAGTCCACGGCCCCTGCCTGTGTTCTCCGATGGGCGGTCCTCTAAACTTTTCTTCTGGCACCATTTATACCCTGATATTTCTCCTACTGTTTCTTGTTCCCTCTGCAGTATGACTGGGGGATGGGGGAAGTGGGAGAGGTATTTAAGCCTTTGGCTGGGGTGTCTTTGCCTCCTCCCGATGACCAGGCTCAGTATTTCACAACAGTAAGTAATCTGGTAAGCATAATTTATGTTTTTACTAGTCACGGCTAAAAACCTACTTTCTGCTGCCCTGTGTGGATTTGATGTGTTTTGAGGGGATTGCAGTCTCCCCTGCAACGTGCACAGCGTTTCAGGTGTGATGGACTTGACTGTTTGTTTAAAAGCTACTTGCCCAGAGGGAAAAAAGTTACTAGTCCACTATGTGTGTGTGTGTATATATATATATACAGGTAGCCCTCAGTTTACGCCGGGGTTAGGTTCCAGAAGGAATGGTTGTAAATCGAAACCGTTGTAAATTGAAACCCAGTTTATAATGTAAGTCAATGGGAAGTGAGCGAGCTAGGTTCCAGGCCCCTCTCAAAATTGTCATAAGTAACACTTAATACATTATTTTTAAAGCTTTGAAATGAAGACTTTAAATGCTAGACAGCATTATAAACCTAATAAAATAATCACACAACACAGACTTCACTTGCATTTTTCTGCAAACAGTTCTTTCTATGCATTCCAATCTGGACTGAGTTATAGACAGGAAGATCTTGTTCCTTTGAAATCGGCTCGATAGCTCAGGTCTGGTTCAAATGATTAATTTTAGCTTGCTTGTCTTTGCTGCAACACAAGCGGACAGCTCCACCTATCTGCTATTTTAATAAATGCACTGCTTCTCAATGCTTTTCAATAGCAGTCACATGACTGGAAAAAAAGGTTGTTATTCGGAAACGGTGTAAATCGAACCGTTGTAAAACGAGGGCCACCTGTGTATATATATATATATATATATATATATATATATATATATATATATATATATATATATATATATTATATATATTATATATATATATATATATTATATATATATATATATATTATATATATATATATATATTATATATATATATATATATATATATATATATATATATATATTATATATATATATATATATATATATATTTTATATATATATTATATATATATATATATATTATATATATATATATATATATATATGTATATATATGTGTGTGTGTATATATATATATATATATATATATACGGTATACATACACTGTATGTAGGTAGATAGATGTGTGTGTTTTCTTGCCAATAAAAAGGCTCCTTCTATCATTTGTGTTCTTGGTTAGTATTAAACATTTTTATTTATTTTTATTTAAGTCTTCATCGCCTGATTCGTCCGCATCCCATGGAGCAGAGTCAGCCAATCTGCAACATCATCAAAATGCCTGTGAATCAGCAGAATCTTCTTCAAATAAGGAGGTAACTTAATTTTGTCCTATATCTTTCTTCCACCACAGATTTATTTTATCATTTTTTTAAATAATTAAGATTAACTTGTTTAAATGTGACATAAAAGTGTGAGTCCTATGCTTTTTAGAAAAGGTTGCATGCTTGTTTACAGAAAAAGGACCAGTGCAAAATATTGTTAATGCGAACGCAACCTCACGAGATTGCGTTTCCATAGGCTCCAATGCCTCAGACACGGCATGAGAACTAGCGCAACAAATGTAAATATATATGTATATATGTTTTTGATATATAGAAATATCAAGAAACCTATTAAGATAAACATTGTCATATAGCCTCCTATATGGAGACGACCCAGGGCTAAAAAACATTGGAATCATAAACATGATAAAAACATTGGGATAATGAACATCGATTGTAAACATAATTAAAATATAATTAAATTGTTCGAATGATAAACATGATAAAAACATTAGGATAATGAACATCGATTGTAAACATAATTAAAATTTATAAAAATTAGAATATTAAAATATTTCAATATTTGAAACTCTCCATCAGTAATAGTAATGCAAAGTGGCAGGTGAAGAGGGGGGGTGCATGGTTATATTAACAGAAGTACTTGAAATCACAATTACAATAAGACCTATCTCTTTCAGTAATAGTAATGCAAAGTGGCAGGTGAAGAGGGGGGGTGCATGGTTATATTAACAGAAGTACTTGAAATCACAATTACAATAAGACCTATCTCTTTCAGTAATAGTAATGCAAAGTGGCAGGTGAAGAGGGGGGGTGCATGGTTATATTAACAGAAGTACTTGAAATCACAATAAGACCTATCTCTTTCAAATGCCTACATATACTCTATGTGGGGGTGTGCCTAATCTATGCTAGTATGAAAATACATGCACCTATTTAAGCTACACCTATAGGATAGAATAATAACAGCGGCTATAATCTTAAATTAAGAAGATGAGATAGATCTTCTTTGTTATTAAGACCCTTAGGGTAAAGGCAATCTAAATTGAAAATCCATTTTGATTCAGCAGTTAATAGTTTCTTTTCATAGTTCCCCCCTCTCCAATTGGCTGTAACCAATTGGATACCTATGTAGCTGAGATCTTTTTGTCTTCCCTGATGTTGCTGCGTGAAATGCCGATATAGTGGTGTGTCTACATTTTTATGCTTGATTTTTAACAGGTGTTTTTTGATTCTGTCTTTCAAAAGTCTGGAGGTCTGGCCTACATATTGTAGACCACAGTTACATTGTATCATATAGATGACCCCCTTACTTGTGCATCTTATTGTATCTTTAATTTCATACTTCACTTTAGAATTGTGTGATTTTTTTATTTAAATAATCTTGTCACTACTAGTGTCTTAGCCTTTTAGGAGGCGCTCTGTGTATTTATTTTTAGCACTTAATTTAGGGTAGGGTTGCACCGATAACATTTTTTTTTAAGACCGAGTACAAGTACCGATACTTGTTTTCAAATACTCGCCGATACCAATTACCAATACTTTTTTTTAATGTCATGTAACAGTTTACCAAGCACAATACAGACTAATTATTTAAGATTCCTTCTTTATAATTATGAAGGACTGTAACTCAAAAGACATTATAAAATAATAAAACAGTTTTATTTGTCACAAAGTTCACAGAACATGTTTAGAAATAAAAAATATTACAATAAAATATATTAATAATAACAACAACAATAAATAAGAAATATAAAATCACAATCAACCAAAAGTGCAATACATTAAAAAATAGAATAGTGCACTGATTTATCATGGGGAACAACAATTTTGACTAGATTACATTTGACTGGTAAGCTTTACCAATGCTCTCATTACATATCCTACTCCATTAAAGTCTATGGAGTTGGAAATGTGAACAGAGCATTGGTAAAGCTTACCAATCGAATTTAATCTAAATCTAGTACTCTTCCTGCAATTATATAAACTAAGGACAGGGCTGGATTGGCCTACCAGGATACCAGGAGATTTTCTGGTGGACTGCAGCAGCTGGGGCTGGAAAGCTACAATTTAAAGGGGTCATGCAATTGGGTTGTAGGGCTGTTACAACATCAATCTGACATTTGTATTTAATACAAAGTAATATTTAATTCTGAAAAAAATTTGGGGAAGGCGTTTCCCAGTAAACCCCTTTGAGAAAAATGGGACATGTGCAGTCTACCGACTCAACGGAAAGGGCTGCTTTTTATTCCCAGTCCAGCCGTTGCTATGGATGTTCCTCAGAGTACAGTATGTTTTGAACATAATTGTGCAAGATGAGAACTAGCAGTAAAAAAGGCAATCTAGCAATTAGAATATTTTTTGTTAGTGGCAAGTTCTTTTTAAGGAACAGAGCAAAAGCATGTTCAGCTATAAGTCTGTTTTTGCTATCAGTAAGGAGGTTTGACTCTAAGTTGAACAGTCTTCTACTTTCCATACTACTGCATGGGGCAGAAAGATATTTTTGGGCCATTTTAGCCAGAGCTGGAAATCTCAGTTTATTAACTGCCCAGTGCTTCAGGTGTTTGTCTGAACGAGGTACAGTGATCTCTCCTACAATAATACAAATAACAGCAATTTGTATTGGCAGAACAGTAGTAAACAATTTTTAGTTTAGTCTCCACTCCAGCTTAAAATGAAATGGGAACATGCAGTTTGAGAAAACGCCACAAGATAGCATATGGGTAGGAAGTGGAGGTATCGGTTTAAGTATCGTGCATTGGTATCGGTGCAACCCTATTTTAGGGGGTGTTAGGTTAGGGGGCTTAGTCATTTAAATAGGTTAATTGCGCTGTGGGGGGGTTGGCGGTTTAGGGGTTAATAGATTAATTAGTTTATTGCGATGTGGGTTAATGACGGTTTAGGGGTTAATAGATGTATTAGGTTAATTGCGACGTGGGTTAATGGTGGATTAGGGGTTAATAGTTTAATTAGGTTAATTGTGATGCTGGTGAATGGCCGGTTAGGGGTTAATAGATTTATTAGGTTTATTGTGATGTGGGTTAATGGCGGATTAGGTGTTAATAGTTTAATTGGGTTAATTGTGATGTGGGTTAATGGCGGATTATGGGTTAATAGTTTAGGTTAATTGCGATGTAGGTTAATGGCGGGTTAGGGTTTAATACATTTAACATTTATTAGGTCGTTTGCGATGTGGGTGAATGGCGGGTTAGGGGTTAATACATTTATTAGGGAGATCTCAATGTGGGTGAATGGCGGCTTAGGGGTTAATACATATATTAGGTAGATCACGATGTGGGTGAAGGGCGGCTTAGGGGTTAATAGTTTAATTAGGCATATTGCGTTGTGGGGGGTTGTCAGTTTAGGGCTTAATACTTTTATTATTAGTTCCGATATGGGGTGATGGCAGATATAGGGGTTTTTACATGTCACCTTTATTTTTGGGAGGCGGGTTAGACTTTAACGGGAGATTTAACATTTTTTTATTTTCTTAGGTGTTGGCAGTTTCTAACGTGCTGTAAGTCACTGGCGACTCCAGAGATTAGTATTCACGCACATTTCTGGACATTGCTAGTTTATTCGACTTACATCACTTTAAAAAAATAGAATAAAGAGAAAAGCACAGAGGATATGGAGTGCACACAAGACCTGAGGATACTGCCTAATCCGACAGCAAGCAATGTAGGTAAAAGATAGTCCCCAGCACTCAATTATAACAAGCATTAATAAGGGGCTGTGACCCCGAAACGTTGCTGATTTTTATGTGAATAAATTGCCTTAAAGTGAAGATAAAAAATTTTTCATTCATAATTCGGATTTCTAATCCTTTTATACTTTCAAATCCAGTCGCTATATTTTTTTTATTAAAAAAATTTGTTATTTATATACTTTTAAAACTACATTTTATTTACTGTTGGCTTCCTATTCTCCTCCCATTCAGAAGTTCCGGCTTTCAGATGCAGTGACGTATAGAGCGGTCCCACCCGCTCTATACGTGTCCAGTAAGCTTGTGCACATCGAGGATCTACTCACCGCGCATGCGTATCAATGTATCCCTTTCTTTGCCGTTAGAGTTGCGATTATCTTTCTACTGTGCCTGACAAAGAAATTTGTTAATGCGCATGCGCGAAACGTGAACCCGCTCGCTTGGCCGCAAAGAACTACAAAATGCTACGCATGCGCATATTGAACGATCCATGCTTACGTCAATTGACGGCCGCCTAACGGCCAAAGAATCAATTGGCTGCTTAAACAACGTGATCGTTGTTTAGAAATAAATAATAATTACGGGTTGATTTTCGGATAGGCTATTCGAGGATAAAAACATAATGTATCTAAGGTAATATTAAAATATAAAAGTATTGATGAATGAAACTCCTAATAATTTGGATTGATATATCGATTTATTTATTACAAAGCGTTTAAGTTTACCTTCACTTTAAGTTATAATTGAGTGCTGGGGACTATCTTTTACCTACATACGCCACTTTATGAACTGCCGGCGGGATTTATGTGATTCCCGAATGTGTGAGGGGAAATTACGTGTGACGCAGGTTTCGGGAGTTATGCTGAAGCCTGTGCCGTATATGTAATCTTGCCCATTGTTTTCAAAATGTTTCAAATTGCCTAAAGCAACTATTTGATGTTCAATATTTGCAGGTTGCAGAAATTAGCGTTTGGCCTTTCTATGGGGAAAAAATATATTTTTTTTATTTTTTTTTTACACACAAGCAAGAGTTGCTTAATGTCCTTTTAACCCTTTAATATCAAAGTATACATTTATATAGAAACTCTTTTATATTGGACACTGTAATAGATATGTGTATAATAATCACAACTTTTATTGTAAACAGCAGTCTACTATACAAATGTTTAATCATCCAAATGTTAAACAAAAAACGTAATATTTTTTATTTCCTCTCAAAATCCAGTCTAGAAACATTTGTAAAGATTCTCAAACTGAATGCTTAGTCCATTATCGCAATCATTTTTTGGTTATATTAATTGTATATCTCACATCTTGATAAATCCCAGAACTCGCAGGAAATGGCTTTGAAAGTTTTAGCTCTGACTTTTCCCCCGTGTACCTAATTCCTCTGACATAACTACCTGCCGCCTGATTATTGTGTCTTGCTTTTCAACGTTCTTATTGATTCTTAGATTTCTGATTAATATACCAACCCCATTCCTAATTGTCTTCAACCTATTTTGTCTTTCTGTTGCTCTATATTCTAGTCACCTGAAATATGCCTAATGAACATTCAAAAATGAATTTAGACGAGGCAAAATACATCATAGGTATAACAATGTAAGCCATACACATATAGCTTTTAAAAGTTTCTAACAGTCTGAATGAGCCTTATGATATTTGCCAACATGAGACTATTCTGAATATCATTAAGATATATTGTCTAGGCTTTCAAAGCAGATGGTGGGAGTACAGCAAGTTTAATAACCACATAGTTCAACAAATTATCTGTTCTTTTATTCCAAATCGCATCTTTTCCTTTTAAATCCAATAAGCCATGATATTTGTATGTGAATATTTTACCATAATTTTAATTTCAGTCCCTGGAAGCTCACAGACCTGGAAGCCCTGTCGCCTAGGTAGTAAGATCATAAGGCAGCATGCAGCGCTTGCGAGCATTATCAAGGCATCAATAGGAGCTTGCAAATCTCTAATTATTTAAACACCCTAATAAACCAGTCTGCACACAATTCCCTGAATAACTGCTAATCGTTTTAAAACAATCTAATTTTTCTTAACAAACTGCTGTTGAATTATATTGGCTGTCTGTGTGGTTTTGGTTTTTGCATGTATGGTATAATTTGTTTGTGAAATTTACCGTGTTTTGTTAAAACTAAAAATTGTTTGCCTTTGTTACAGTCAAGGAAGAGCCTGGCGTCTTTTCCAACCTATGTGGAAGGTAAGAAAATAAAATATGTGGCTTCTAAGAAAAACATCTGTTTATTATAGACAAATCATATATTAAAGCAGTGGTCTCAAAGTACAGGCCCCAGGGCCAAATGCGGCCCTCAAGATAGTTTTATCTGGCCCTCCCTTGTTTAATAGGCAAACCATTACTTTCAGCTGTCATTTTTTTTTAGGGTTCTTAGAGGTGTAACTAGTTGATATTCTATATAGGCACTCACAAGACAAATATAAAGACAAAGCATCCAGTGTAGACTCCTACCACACAATGCGTTGGGTAAATGCCACTTGTTACGTCGGTATACAGTTCCAAGATAATCACTTCACTTGTTACTCACAAGATAAATATACACTATAGTATATATTCACTACTACTTGGATAAATGTCACTTCCATTTCCTAGTATATCCAGTTCTGGAGCACTTACTCAGTTCAAGTGGCCCCCATGGGAGAAGGACACTTGGTCATTGGCCCCCAGATACTTTGAATTTGATACCCCTGTATTAAAGGGACACTGAACACAATTTTTTTCTTTTGTGATTCAGATAGAACATGCAATTTTAAGCAACTTTCTAATTTACTCCTATTATCAAATCTTCTTTATTCTCTTGGTATTTTTATTTAAAAAGCAAGAACGTACGTTTAGATACCGGCCCATTTTGGTCAACAACCTGGGTTGTTCTTGCTGATTGGTGGATAAATTCACTCACCAATAAACAAGTGCTGTCCAGTGTCCTGAACCAAACATGGCTGGCTCCTTGGCTTAGATGCCTTCTTTTTTAAATAAAGATAGCAAGAGAACGAAGAAAAATTGATAATAGGAGTAAATTAGAAAGTTGTTTAAAATTGCATGCTCTATCTGAATCACGAAAGAAAAACATTGGGTTCGGTGTCCCTTTAAAGTAATATATTTTTCTTTGTTTTGTCAAAAAGATGGTCCTTTATATTTTAGTGCTCTAAAAAAAATTTTTTTAGGGGTGTTCATCTGTTGAGCTGGAAAAAAAAGAACACTTAGGTTTTTATGCTTGTGGCTATGCATATCAACCAATAGAACTTTAGGAGTTGTGCTTGTCAGTCAGTGAGCTGCTACCCACTGACCAGATACTTTCTGATAGTTTCTAAATCCAAATAAAGTGCTTTAAATGCATATTTTGTATGCATGATAGACACACTGCTATTAAGGTAATGTGCTAAGGTTTATCGTTTTCCTTAATATCACAAAATCAGTTATGGAACCAATAAAATAATATATTAAAGGTTGAAATGGAGAAATAAACTATAGTTAGATTTAATCCCTCAGCAGTTGCAAATCAACACTTTAAGGTCTACACTGGGTCTGGCCCATGGTCCCTGGAAAGGTCACAATATAAGATGGTACACATACACACACGCACACATATATATATATATATATATATATATATATATATATATATTAAAGCTAGAATAACTTCCATGCCTCTTCATTTTTATTGCCACTCAGGGTGCATATTCTTTTTTGCACACTATGCCTTTTCACAGAGAAAAAATTTCCTTTAGCATATCAGTCTGACCCTGCCCAATGACAGTCCAGCACCAAAATACCAGGCAATTCCTCTCTGAATAAGAGAAACAGCAACCCCAGACGATCATTTTGGCCTTCTGTGGGCCTCGTCAGTGAGGTGCAGTTGCATCTCTCTAAGGGCATGTGTGCAAGGAGTCCACGTCTGGTTTCCCCCATTACTCTTAGGGAGACCCAAGAGCAATTTGCATAAATATATATATATATATATATATATATGTATGTGTGTGTGTGTGTATATGTATGTATGTGTGTGTGTGTGTGTGCAGGGCCGCCATCAGGGGGTGACAGGGGTGACTCCTGTCAGGGGCCCAATGGGCCAGGGGGGCCCCATGAGGCAAGAACTAAAAAAAAAAAAAAAATTGGCAGCCACCAGGGGGTACTACAGCAGAGTGCTAATTGAGCATCGGAAATGTTATTACAAGGAGTAAAGTATAAGCATTTGAGAGGACTAAACCACTATGCACAGTGTGAGACAGACTTGGCACTTTGTTTGTACAGTGTGTGCCTGATTCAGATGGCAGATCACTTTCATTTGCAGAGGAGGTTGAACTTGCTTAGCAAATGTTTTTTATTTCTTTGTGCAATTTCGGATTGTAACTTCAGTGTGGTAGTAGTTGTATGGGGGGGCCAGGAGTCCATAAAAACAATTTTTTTAGCAGCAGTGTATTTATGATTATTTGACAATGCTGTAGAAATTCTATATTTAAAACCATGCAGAAATGTTTCCTCCTCAATACACAAATGGTATGTGCCCTTTTGGAAGATATGCATTTATATATATATATATATATATATATATATATATATATATATATATATATATATATTTTAATTACATTCCAGTTTACTGCCCCTTTAGGCAAGGACTTTCCAGATGCAAGGAGGCATTTTATGTAAGATTTTAACATCTGCATAAAATGTTATACTCTGACACTAAGATTGCTCAGTGTTTGAAATGAGACAGGTTAACTTAAAACTGTTCAGTTTACACTACAGCTGACTTAATTTTGAAATACATACCAACGAGCCTAAATCCTGCATTTAACCAGATCTAATGGTATGAGTACAACAGCTTATGGTTCCACCAAGACCATATAGAGTACAGCATTTTCAAAATCCATAAGTACAGCTGACAGATGGGAACATCTGTACACTATATTTGAAGTGGTGCTCTTGGTTGGGGAAAATGGGAAAAAAACAAACAAACATATGTCAACCTTTTAAAAGTACTTTTCTTCATCTAGCCATCTACCCAGATCATTAATGTACAATTTTGAATTGACAAAATTATTTTTGTTTACATATTTACAAATATAATTCTTTAAAAAGTTATCTCTTAATTTCTGCAATTTTTTTTATCATGCATCACACTGTTGATTTAGGGGATGCAAGGTGCATACATGTTTCCTCCTGTGAGTGTTTCTGTGGGTGTCTGTGTTTATGTCTTTGTGCTTTGGTTTGTTTCTCTATGAGTATGTATTTTTTTTCTGTGGGTCTCTCTGTGAGGGTGTGTGTATGTCTTTGCGTGTTTTCTGTGGTGTCTCTGTGTATGTCTTTGTGTGTTTTCTGAGGCTGTCTCTGTCGGTGTTTCCTTGGGTGTATGTGCAAGTTTGAGTTTGTGTGTATGTTTGTGTCCATTGTCTGTTCCTTTTTAGGACATTTTGACCTTACTACTGATTATTCACATCTTTCTACAGACTTTGAGACTGAGACCTTTACGGAAGTCATCAATCTACCTTTTAACCTTTACATTATTGTTTAGGAAGTTCAGTGCCCTTCCTTTCAGTCACTGCATGCTGTTATCATTTAGTTGGCATCTTCCTTTACAAAAAAAAAATCAGAACTCCATATTTTGTTTTCTAAATCTCCTTTTTTTTACAACACTGTAGTCTACCTCATTACTTGTCAGGTCAATGTAATCAAGTGCTGAGTGTCTGTGTCTGAGTGTGTTTGTGTGTTTCTTTGCGTGTCTGCTAGACTGTCCATATGTAAATCCTTATGTGTGAGTGTGTGTGTGTGTGTTTCAGTGTATGAGTGTGTCTGTGTGTTTGTATGTTACTAACTTTACAACATTTCCAAGTTTAAATAGACACTTAAGAATAAAGTGCATATACGTTTTAGTCACTTGGTTAAAAATTGCACATGTCAAAGGGGGGGGGGGGGGCTGATCAATGGTTAAGTCAGGGGCCCCAAAATTTCTAGTGGCGGCCCTGTGTGTGTGTGTGTGTATGGATGTGTGTGTATGTAGGTATGCATGTATGTATGTGTGTGTGTATGTAGGAACATTTAACACAATAACTTTTAAAGCAGCTTTGTAAAGCAAAAACACGTTGCATTATCTCCAAAACCAGAGCTTAGAAGTGTTCACGTCCACTGAAGCATTCGTCAAGAGTAGACTAGACTCTTTCCTTTGCTATAAAATATGTATATTATGGAATGAAATAACTATTCAATACAGAGCTTCAAATAAACTAGAATTAGCCTGTTCTGTACCATCCCAGGACTCACCATTTTAGGTTCAGTGACATTGGTAGTCACCCATAGACCCGCATCCAGAATCACCTTTTTCTACATTTAAAGGTGTTAATGACATCCTTTACTAAATTATGCAACCACTCTGACATATTTGATAATCTATGATCATTCATTCTTTTGTCCTTTTGAGGAGAACTGTGTACAGAAATGTTTTGTTTAAAATAAATTATAAAGAATACTTTAGAAAGGCATAAAATAATCTTTATAGTTTACGTTTATTATCAGGTGTGTTTATCTTTGAGATTATTATATGTTTCTTCTACTAGATACGACGAGTCCACGGATTCATCCTTACTTGTGGGATATTATCCTCCTGCTAACAGGAAGTGGCAAAGAGCACCACAGCAGAGCTGTCTATTTAGCTCCTCCCTTGACTCCACCCTCCAGTCATTCTCTTTGCCTATACTTAGTAATAGGAAGAGGTAAAGTGAAAGAGGTCTTAATATAATAGTTTTTATTTTCTTCAAGCAAGACTTTTTTTATTTTAAATGGTACCGGTGAGTGCTATTTTTCCTCAGGCAGCAGATGGATGAAGATTCCTGCCTGGAGGCTGATGATCTTAGCAGTTGTCACTAAGATCCAGAGGAGTTCCCACAGAATGGCTGAGGAGTACTTGAGAAGCTTCAGTGTGGGGAACGTTTTTTCATGCTACAGCATTGAGGTATGTTCAGTCATTTTTTTCTGGAGAGACTGTGGTATTTCAGAACTGGCTGACATAGTTCCCATAAGGGAAGGGGTAAGCAGTAATCCCACTTGTACATAGAAGGGGTATTACTGGAACCTGTATATTATGGGCTTGACACTGGTAAAATAATGTTTTGTTGGCAAAACGGTTTTTATTAGGGGCAACTTAACGTTTTTATATGCAAACGTTTTTATGGCTGATGGCACTGGAGGGTTTCACGTGGCTTACATATATTAGATGGGTAATATGAAAGACCCACATGGCTAGTGTTCTAGACCGCTTTACAGCGGTTTTTACTAGGCAGAGAGACATCGATGTTGATGGTCGGGGCCTATTTTTGCGCCTCAGATGCGCAGTTGAAATGCTTATGAAGGCAGCAAGCTCCAGCTCCGGTGGGCCTAAATTGAGGATTTAGACTAAACGAAGGAGATAGTGTGAATTACAGACCCCTGAGGGCAGGTAGGCGGGGGTTGCTATATTATTTTTCATAAACTTTTTTGAGTAACGTTTTTTTCCATAAAGGGTTAAGTCTACCTTACTTGTGGTGCAATCTTAGCTGGCAAGATAAAACACATATATGCTAAAATTGTGATATTTATTACATTTTAAGGCAGTTTTGGAAAAATTGTATGCTTTTTTACTCTTAAAGGCGTAGTACCGTTTTTTCAGATTGTTGTTTTTTTCACTAAATAAAGTCTTTTCAAGATTTTTTGTGGTTATTACTAGCCTGTTCAACATGTCTGACATTGAGGAAAGTCAATGCTCTATGTGTTTAGAAGCCATTGTGGAAACCCCACTTAAAATGTGTCCCTCATGTACTGAAAGGGCCTTACATTGCAAAGAACATATTTTAGGTGATAAAAGTATGTCTAGGTATGATTCTCAGTCTGAAGAGAATCAGGTTATGCCATCCAATTCTCCCCAAGTGTCACAACCTTTAACGCCCACTCAAGCGACGCCACGTACTTCTAGTGCGTCTAATTCTTTTACCCTGCAAGATATGGCTGCAGTTATATCCACTACCCTTACAGAGGTATTATCTAAACTGCCAGGTTTACAGGGTAAGCGCAGTAGGTCTGGTATTAGAGTAAATGCTGAGCCCTCTGATGCTTTATTGGCCATCTCTGATGTACCCTCACAGTGTTCTGAGTTGGGGGTAGGGGGAATTGCTGTCTGAGGGAGAACTTTCAGGAAATGTGTTCCCTCACACAGACTCGGACGTGACGGCCTTTAAATTTAAGCTTGAACACCTCCGCCTGTTACTCCGGGAGGTTTTAGTGACTGATGGATGATTGTGACCACCAGAGAAATTGTGTAAATGGATAAATATCTAGAGGTCCCTACTTACACTAATTTTTTTCCAGTCCCTAAAAGGATTTCAGACATTGTTACTAAGGAATGGGATAGACCAGGCATTCCGTTCTCTCCCCCTCCTACTTTTAAGAAAATGTTTCCCATATCTGACACCATTCGGGATTCCTGGCAGACGGTCCCTAAGGTGGAGGGTGCTATTTCTACCCTGGCTAAGCGTACAACTATACCTATTGAGGACAGTTGTGCTTTCAAAGATCCTATGGATAAAAAATTAGAGGGTCTTTTAAAGAAATTGTTTATTCATCAGGGTTTTCTTCTACAACCAGCGTGCATTGTTCCAGTTACTACTGCAGCAGCTTTTTGGTTTGAGGCTCTAGAGGAGTCTCTTAAGGTTGAGACCCCATTAGATGATATTTTGGATAGAATTAAGGCTCTCAAGCTAGCTAATTCTTTTATTACCGATGCCACTTTTCAAAGGGCTAAATTAGCGGCAAAAAATGCAGGCTTTGCCATTCTAGCACGTAGAGCGTTATGGCTTAAGTCTTGGTCTGCTGATGTGTCATCAAATCTAAACTTTTAGCTATTCCTTTTAAAGGTAAGACCCTATTCGAGCCTGAACTAAAGGAAATAATTTCTGACATTACTGGAGGTAAAGGTTATGCCCTTCCTCAGGACAAGACTGTTAAAATGAGGGTTAAACAAAATAATTTTTGTTCTTTTCGAAACTTTAAAGGTGGACACTCTACTTCCTCCTCTGCCACAAAGCAGGAGGGGAATTTTGCACAATCCAAGTCAGTCTGGAGACCTAACCAGACCTGGAATAAAGGTAAACAGGCCAAGAAGCCTGCTGCTGCTACCAAGACAGCATGAAGGGGCAGCCCCTGATCCGGGACCGGATCTAGTAGGGGGCAGACTTTCTCTTTTCGCTCAGGCTTGGGCAAGGGACGTTCAGGATCCCTGGGCATTAGAAATCGTGACCCAGGGGTATCGACTAGAATTCAAGGATTTTCTCCCAAGAGGGAGATTTCATCTTTCACGTTTGTCTGTAGACAAGACAAAAAGAGAGGCGTTCTTACGCTGTGTAGAAGACCTATATGAAGACCTATATTCCATGTGTAATCTGCACAGTTCCAAAACTAGACCAGGGGCAGGGGTTTTACTCAAATCTGTTTGTGGTTCCCAAAAAAGAGGGAACCTTCAGACCAATTTTAGATCTCAAATGCCTAAACAAATTTCTCAGAGTCCCATCGTTCAAGATGGAGACCATACGAACAATTTTACCAATGATCCAGGAGGGTCAATATATGACCACCGTGGATTTGAAGGATGCGTATCTTCACATTCCTATTCACAAAGATCATCACCAGTTTCTCAGGTTCGCCTTTCTGGACAAACACTACCAGTTTGAGGCCCTCCCTTTCGGGTTGGCCACAGCTCCCAGAATCTTCACAAAGGTGCTAGGGTCCCTTCTGGCGGTTCTAAGGCCACGGGGCATAGCAGTGGCGCCCTATCTGGGCGATATTTTGATTCAGGCATCAACTTACCATCTAGCCAAATCTCACACGGACATCGTGTTGGCTTTTCTAAGAACTCATGGGTGGAAGGTGAACATACAAAAGAGTTCACTGACAAGAGTTCCATTCCTAGGAACTCTGATAGACTCGGTAGACATGAAAATTTTTCTGACGGAGGTCAGAAAGTCAAAGATCCTAACCTCTTGCCAAACACTTAATTCCATTCCTCGGCCATCAGTGGCACAGTGTATGGAGGTCATTGGGTTAATGGTAGCGGCAATGGACATCGTTCCGTTTGCTCGCTTACATCTCAGACCACTGCAGCTGTGCATGATCAGACAGTGGAATGGGGATTATGCGGATTTATCTCCTCTGATAAATCTGGATCTAGAGACCAGAGACTCTCTTCTTTGGTGGTTGTCACAGGATCATCTGTCCGAGGGAATGTGCTTCCGCATGTCAGCATGGGTCATAGTGATGACGGATGCCAGCCTCTTGGGCTGGGGTGCAGTCTGGAATTCCCTGAAGGCTCAGGGTGTTTGGACTCAGGAGGAGTCCCTACTACCAATAAATATTCTGGAACTGAGAGCAATATTCAACGCGCTCCAAGCGTGGCCTCAGTTGGCTTTGGCCAAATTCATAAGGTTCCAGTCGGACAATATCACGACTGTAGCATATATCAATCATCAAGGGGGAACAAAGAGTTCTCTAGCGATGACAGAAATTTCCAAGATAATTCGATGGGCAGAGACTCACTCTTGCCATCTATCAGCAATCTATATCCCAGGAGTAGAGAACTGGGAAGCAGATTTTCTAAGTCGTCAGACTTTTCACCCGGGGGAGCTCCATCTGGAGGTGTTTGTGGCATTGATCCGTCAATGGGGCACACCGGAATTGGATCTGATGGCATCTCGTCAGAATGCCAAACTTCCTTGTTACGGGTCCAGATCAAGGGATCCCCAAGCAGTACTGATAGATGCTCTAGCAGTACCTTGATCATTCAACCTGGCTTATGTGTTTCCTCCTTTTCCTCTCCTACCTCGTCTGATTGCCATAATCAAACAGGAGAGGGCTTCGGTAATCCTGATAGAGCCTGCGTGGCCACGCAGGATTTGGTATGCAGATCTAGTGGAAATGTCATTTCTGCCACCGTGGAAACTGCCACTGAGACAGGACCTTCTAATCCAAGGTCCGTTCCAACATCCAAATCTAAATTCTCTGCAGCTGACTGCCTGGAGATTGAACGCTTGATTTTATCTAAGCGTGGATTCTCTGAGCCGGTCATTGATACCTTGATTCAGGTTTGCAAGCCTGTCACTAGGAAAATTTACCATAAGATATGGCGTAAATATCTTTATTGGTGCGAATCCAAGGGCTACTCATGGAGTAGGGTTAGGATTCCTAGGATTTTGTCCTTTCTCCAAGAAGAATTGGAGAAGGGATTATCAGCTAGTTCCTTAAAGGGACAAATTTCTGCTTTGTCAATTTAACTACACAGACGTCTGGCGGATGTCCCAGATGTTCAGTCTTTTTGTCAGGCTTTAGTCAGAATCAAGCCTGTGTTTAAACCTGTTGCTCCGCCATGGAGTTTGAATTTAGTTCTCAATGTTCTTCAAGGGGTTCCGTTTGAACCCATGCATTCCATAGATATTAAGCTTTTATCTTGGAAAGTTTTGTTTTTAGTTGCTATCTCTTCTGCTCGAAGAGTTTCTGAGCTTTCTGCATTTCAATGTGACTCGCCTTATCTTATATTCCATTCTAATAAGGTAGTTTTGCGTACTAAACCTGGATTCCTTCCTAAGGTTATTTCAAATAAGAATATTAATCAGGAAATTGTTGTTCCTCCTTTGTGTCCTAATCCTTCTTCTAAGAAGGAGCGTCTGTTACATAACTTGGACGTGGTTCGTGCCTTGAAGTTTTACTTACAAGCGACCAAGGATTTCCGTCAAACATCTTCTCTATTTATTGTCTATTCTGGAAAGCGTAGGGGTCAAAAAGCTACGGCTACCTCTCTTTCTTTTTGGCTGAAAAGCATCATCCGTTTGGCATACGAGACTGCTGGACAGCAGCCTCCTGAAAAAATTACAGCTCATTCTACTAGAGCGGTGGCTTCCACATGGGCTTTTAAAAAAACGATGCTTCTGTTAAACATATTTGTAAGGCTGCGACTTGGTCCTCCCTTCATACCTTTTCCAAATTTTCCAAATTTGATACTTTTGCTTCTTCTGAGGCTTTTTTTTGGGAGAAAAGTTCTTCAAGCAGTGGTGCCTTCCGTTTAGGTATCTGTCTTGTCCCTCCCGTTCATCCGTGTCCTGTTGCTTTGGTATTGTATCCCACATGTAGTAGAAGAAAAGGAAATTTATGCTTACCTGATAAATTGATTTCTTCTATGATACGACGAGTACACGGCCCTCCCTGTCATTTTAGACAGATTATATTTTTGTTTTCAAACTTCAGTCACCTCTGCACCTTTTTTAGTTTCTCCTTTTTCTTCCTATAGCTTCGGTCGAATGACTGGGGGGTGGAATCAAGGGAGGAGCTATATAGACAGCTCTGCTGTGGTGCTCTTTGCCACTTCCTGTTAGCAGGAGGATAATATCCCACAAGTAAGGATGAATCCGTGGACTCGTCGTATCGTAGAAGAAATCAATTTATCAGGTAAGCATAAATTTCCTTTTTGCATTCTGCTTTAATAGATAAAATGTATGACTAAAGCATTTTATTAAAGTGATAGGAAATTCAAAATTTAAGTTTAATGGTTTAGGATAGACACACATCCATTTAGTGCAAGTTTCAGGTTTATCTATCCATAATCAAAATCCTTATATAGAGCAGCATGTATATTGCTACTACTGAGTTACTTTTGATGGTCCATAAAAAAATTATTTGTTTTGCTGCTGGGCCCTCAGTTGAGTAGGTCCGTCACTGCAAGGAATAGTTTAATAATAAAATCTCTAATATACAGTAGATATAAAAAGTCTACACACCCCTGTTAAAATGTCAGGTTTCTGTGATGTAAAAAAATGAGACAAAGATAAATCATTTCAGAACTTTTTCCACCTTTAATGTGACCTATAAACTGTACAACTCAATTGAAAAACAAACTGAAATCTTTTAGGTAAAGGGAAATAAAAAAAAAAAACTATAACAATATGATTGCATAAGTGCGAACACCCTTAAACTAATACTTTATTGAAGCACCTTTTGATTTTATTGTAGCACTCAGTCTTTTTGGGTATGAGTTTTTCAGCATGGCACATCTTGACTTGGCAAGATTTGCCCACTCTACTTTGCAAAAACTCTCTAAATCTGTCAGAATGCGAGGGCATCTCCTGTGCACAGCCCTCTTCAGATCACCCCACAGATTTTGAATTGGATTCAGGTCTGGGCTCTGGCTGGGCCATCCCAAAACTTTAATCTTCTTCTGGTGAAGCCATTCCTTTGTTGATTTGGATGTATGCTTTGCGTCTTTGCCATGCTGAAAGATGAAGTTCCTCTTCATGTTCAGCTTTCTAGCAGAAGCCTGAAGGTTTTGTGCCAATATTGTCTGGTATTTGGAACTGTTCATTATTCCCTCTACCTTGACTAAGGCCCCAGTTCCAGCTGAAGAAAAACAGCCCCAAAGCATGATGCTGCCATCACCATGCTTCACTGTGGGTATGGTGTTCTTTTGGTGATATGCAGTGTTGTTTTTGCGCCAAACATATCTTTTGGAATTATGGCCAAAAAGTTCAACTTTGGTTTGATCAGACCAGAAAACCTTTTGCAACATGCTTTTTGGAAACTTCAGATGTGTTTTTGCAAAAAAATTTCCGTGCTTGGATGTTTTTTTTTGTAAGAAAAGGCTTCCGTCTTGCCACTCTACCCCATAGCCCAGACATATGAAGAATACGGGCGATTGTTGTCACATGTACCACACAGCCAGTACTTGCCAGATATTCCTGCAGCTCCTTTAATGTTGCTGTAGGCCTCTTGGCAGCCTCCCAGGCCAGTTTTCTTCTCGTCATCAATTTTGGAGGGACATCCAGTTCTTGGTAATGTCACTGTTGCACCATATTTTCTTCACTTGATGATGACTGTCTTCACTGTGTTCCATGGTATATCTAATGCCTTGGAAATTCTTTTGTACCCTTCTCCTTACTGATACCTTTTAACAATGAGATCCTTGTGATGCTTTAGACGCTCTCTGCAGACCATGGCTTTTGCTGTAGGATGTGACTAACAAAATGTCAGGAAAGACCTACTAGAACAGCTGAACTTTATTTGGGGTTAATCAGAGGCACTTTAAATTATGACAGGTGTGTACTGACTCCTATTTAACATGATTTTGAATGTGATTGCTTAATTCTGAACACAGCTACATCCCCAGTTATAAAAGGGTGTTTACACTTATGCAACCATATTATTTTATTTTTTTATTTTTATTTCCCATTACCTAAAAGATTTCAGTTTGTTTTTCAATTGAGTTGTACAGTTTATAGGTAACATTAAAGGTGGAAAAAGTTCTGAAATTATTTATCTTTGTCTCATTTTTTTTACATCACAGAACCTGACATTTTAACAGGGGTGTGTAGACTTTTTATATCTACTGTATATGAACATTTTCTTGTTGCACTTCTATATCCTTTTCTGAAAGCATTATGCAAATGTGTGGGGTGATCAGTGTTCCCTCTAAAGTCAGTTTTGTTAGCGGCCCAGAAGTGAAACAGTTAATTAGAGCAATTAGCAAACACTACACAATGCAAACTGTAAGGTGTGGTTCCCTTTTTAACTGTTTCACTGCTGGGCCATTAACAAAACTGACCTTAGAGGGAACACTGGCGGTGATGTAATTATAAACTACACTAACACATATAAGTAAAGAATTAATAAAATATATTTATTTTGTACATGTGCAATAAGTGCCACCGCTTCTATAACCAGTAGGGGGCTAAAAAAAATCTGTTTAGTCCAAAGGGAGGAAAAAGAAAGTGATCGCTTAGATACAAATCGCACATTTACTTTTTGCTTTTTTATGGCTGTGTACTCCTTGCTAATTGAACTGGAAAGAAGCCAAACAGAATCCAGCATATGAACATATTTCAGAAAATACAAAAAAATATATATAATAACAGTCCTTAAAGGGACAGTTAAGTCCCAACATTTTTTTCATGATTCAGATAGGGCATGTAATTTTAAACAACTTTCCAATTTACTTTTATCACCAATTTAGCTTTGTTCTCTTGGTATTCTTAGTTGAAAGCTAAACCTAGGAGGCTCATATGCTAATTTCTTGAAGGCCACCTCTAATCTAAATGCATTTTGACAGTTTTTCACCACTAGAGGGCATTAGTTCATGTGTTTCATAAAGAGAACATTGAGCTCATGCACGTAAATTTACTGAGGAGTGAGCACTGATTGGCTAAAATGCAAGTCTATTAAAAGAACTGAAATAAGGGGGCAGTCTGCAGAGGCTTAGATACAAAGGTAATTACAGAGGTAAAATGTGTATTATTATAACTGTGTTGGCTATGTAAAACTGGGTAATGGGTAATTAAAGGGGTATGAAACCCAACTTTTTTCTTTCATGATTCAGATAGATCATGCAATTTTAGGCAACTTTCTAATTTACTCCAATTATCAATTTTTCTTTGTTCTCTTGGTATGCTTTGTTAAATGACCATCAATGCACTACTGGTTGCTGACTGAACACATGAGTGAGCCAATGACAATCAGTATATATATATGCAGCCACCAATCAGCAGCTCGAACCTAGGTTCTTTGCTGCTCCTGAGCTTAGCTAGATAAACCTTTCAGCAAAGGATAACAAGAGAAGGAAGCAAATTAAATAATATAAGTATATTGGAAAGTTGTTTAAAATGTAATTCTCTATCTGAATTGTGAAGGAAAAATGTAGGGTTTCATGTCCGTTTAAGGGATTATCTATCTTTTAAAACAACACAAATTCTGGTGTTAACTGTCCCTTTAATTATATATACATGGAGTAAAGTGTAAACACTTTTACACCATTAGATGGATAGTGAAGTCAAAATTAAACTTAAATGGATTTCATGAACTTTTAAACAACATTCAAATTTACTTTTAATATCAATTTTGCTTTGTTCTCTTGGAGTAATCCTAAGTAAGTTCAGGAGCGTGCACGTGTCTTTGGTCATCTGGCAGCTGTGTTTGAAACATTTTTTTATAGCATGCATAAGACATGTGAGCTCCTATCAGCCTACCTAGATTTAATCGTCAACAAAGGATACCAAGGGAACAAAACAAATTTGATAATAGAAGTAATTGGAACTTGTTTTAGAATTGTGTGCTCTATCAAAATCACTAAAGTTTTTACTTTTGTCTTTACTGTCCCTTTTAATTTTAACTGTAAGCAAAGATTACTGTGAGTGTATGCTTTTTCTTATATTGTAGTGTTTTATTATCAAAATATTATGCATAGTAAGGTTGAAAGAAATGCAGCTAAATAAATCAAATTGCTTTGACTGCAGTGCAGTTGTTACTGTCTTAGGTATGTTTTATATTTAAAGGGATAGTCTAGTCAAAATTAAACTTTAATGATTCAGATAGAGAATGCAATGTTAATCAACTTTCTAATTTACTTCTATTATCAATTTTTCTTTATTCTCTTGGTATCTTTATTTAAAACAGCTGGAAAGTAAGCTTAAAGGGACAGTCAACACCAGAATTTTTGTTGTTTAAAAAGAAAGATAATCTATTTATTACCCATTCCCCAGTTTTGCATAAACCAACACTGTTATAGAAATACATTTTTCACCTCTGTGATTACCTTGTATCTATGCTTCTGAAAACTGCCTCCTTCTTTCAGTTTTTTTGACAGACCTGCATTTTAGCTTCACGTGCATGAGCTCAATGTTATCTATTTGAAACACATGAACTTATGCCCTCTAGTGGTCAAAATGCATTCAGATTAGAGGAAGTTTTAAATGTTTAAGAAATTAGCATATGAACCTCCTAGGTTTAGCTTTCAACTTAGAATACCAAGAGAACAAAACAAAATTGGTTATACAAGTATATTGGAAAGTTGTTTCAAATTACATTCCCTGTTTAAATCATGAAAGTTTTTTTTGGACTTGACTGTCCCTTTAAGAGCCGGACCATTTTTGGCTCAGCACCTCGGTAGCGCTTGCTGATTAGATGGCTACATTTATACACCAATCGGCAAGTGCTACCCAGGTGCTGAACCAAAAATGGGCCAATGTCTATGCTTACATTCCAGCTTTTTTAAATGAAGAAACCAAGAGAACAAAGAAAAACTGTTAATATGAGTAAATTAGAAAGGTGCTTAAAATCACATGTTCTATCGGAATCCTGAAAGTTTAATTTTGACTATACTTTCCCTTTAAAGGTATGTTAAACAGTAATTACAGGCTAGACAAAGTGATGCTTTTAAAGCAGAGATTAGCCTTAGAATATGTAGATGTATATTTACAGTTATATGTGCAATATTTAAACAACTATTATAAGTATAAAGATTTAGTTATTGGAACCACCATGTTTGAACTAGTTTTCTATTTATCTCTGAGCAAAGAAGGCAGTGTGGAATTTTTTTTGATTATCCTACGTTGAACACAGCCTTGTTCAGACATTCTCTTTTATTGCCTGGTTTATATAGATAAGTAATTGCTCTCTGCAGGAAGGATAAATAAGGGGAAACTCTTAAGCTAAAAAATGGTGGCGCCCGTTACTTTAAAGAAACACAGTGGAATTTAGAAAAGCAACAATGTCAGAATAAATTAAGGGAAAAGGCACAAAGTAAATAATGAAAATATAATGCAAGGTTTTTTCAACTACACATAATAAAACTACAAATAATCCGTTTTAGTACCATTTAAATATGCTCCAGTCACTGGCCACATCCTTATGTGTAACATTAAAACATGGGGGTGTATGCATTTAACACCTTTGATGATTTAGACATATAGTAAATGCAGTTAGTTAAACTCAAAATAATAGTGTTTTGCTTTTACACCTGAATATTTATTTAGCGCTGTATTCACATAAAGATTTGCACTGCCAGTTTTCCACTAATCTGACATCCGAAAGTATATTCCTGTTTTTGTTCTTTTTGTTTCTTTTGTGTACAACACACAGTTATAATTTATGGTAAAGTTATTGCACTAGAATTTAGTAACTTCTGTTTGTCCCTCATGAGGTAACTTTGTTTACAGTAGCATTGTGTTAAATGATAGATTACTACCTGTATCTCTATTGTATGTCATGTGCCTGTGCGTTTTTCTTTCTTTATTTTCTAATCACCTGAAGAAGTAGATTTGACGTGTGGCATCTGCAGCTTATTGTTGTAAAACTATTTCTATTGACTTTTTGACTAGACTTGCCCACAGCCTTGGCACAAAGCTGTTTAAAGCTGTGAAGCTTTTTTGGCCTTTGTGTGATTTTATTGATCCCTATAGTTAATGGTCAGTGGCTTTCTGAAACCACAGTCTAACCATCTCATTTGATTAGATGTTTGATAACATAATATATAGAAATCGTTTAACATTCTAGCATGTATTGTAGTATACAAAAGGAAGCAGAGGTATTTTTTTATACTCAATGGAGACCGTTAACTTGAAGGTACAGTTTCATGTAAAAATGACATGCGCAAATTCATTAGAGCATGTAATGTTTGCATTACCAGCGCTAGGTAACTATGTAAATATATAGGTAAATTCTGTTAGAGTGAATGTAAAGTTTGCGGAATGAGTGCCCGTTTTTTAAAAATCCTATTAAAAACAGGGGCACTTTCATTCATCAACTTTACATTTCACTGGTTTTGTTAAAATACTTACCTTTTCTTCTTGAAAGCAGCTTCAGCCTCTTCATATATCAGCAATGACGATTCCGGCATCCTCCAATCACGGCTTCCCCCCTAGGGAATCATTGCCTAAAGCAACGCCGTGATTGGAGGAACGCCGGGATTGTCATTTCTGACGTAGGAAGAGGCTTGCGACGGGCGGGGAAGCGCTTGAGCGGCTTTCGCAAAGAATAGGTAAGTATTTTAACAAAGCCAGTGAAATGTAAAGTTTGATGAATGAAAGTGCACTGGTTCATCAAAATTTACATTCACTTTAAGGAGCTTCAAAGGGAGCTTTTTTATGACACTAAATTCATCTTAAGTGGCTATATTTTTATTTATTTTGTCTTTTAATTATATTTTCATTTGCATTCTAGTTATAGAAGCTGCATTCAGTTCAATCATAAATAGCTAAGCCTAATACAAAAGTTGCACTTTACCTCAGCATTCTATAATATAAAACCAAACAAACTTTCTTGGCTCATTATTCCTCCTATAAAATGTAACCATCTTTTCTTTTTCTCCTATGCTACGTAATTGTGATTATTTTCTTATAGTGCCTGGGCCCTGTGATCCAGAAGACTTAATCGATGGCATCATTTTTGCTGCCAATTATCTTGGTTCCACACAGCTGCTATCTGACAAGACCCCCTCTAAAAATGTACGCATGATGCAAGCGCAGGAAGCTGTCAGTAGAATTAAGGTGAGCGGTTTTAACTGATACATCTTTGTGACTGTCCTAAAGATCAGTGAGTTGCAGGGCTTTTTGTACCATATTTTTGTGACACCCCAATAATCTGCTGTACAATTTTATAATGTCACTGAGCAAAATGGGGGGGGGTGTTGCTCGGGCTCCAGATAAGTGAGCTGCCCACTGCATCCCTGGATAATGTGTTTATTCTTTAGCCACTAAGTATCTTGGGTGATGACTGTAAATGTTTAGGTGGGTCATTCTCTCAATTCCGCATTCATATTCTATCATAAGTTGTCTTCATGATGTTAATTTCATGTTTCATTGAACAGTTTATTTTATTTTCATCTTGGAGATCATAGCAAGTACGTTGTTGTGAATTTTAGGGGCTCTGCATTGCCACCTAAAATATTATTTTCCATTTTTTTTAGAAAAAAATAACACACAAAATATTTTTGCTATATTATAGGTGTCCCAGCTCATTGTGCAATTTAAAAGAGATTGTTACATAGCAAAATTATATATTTTTATCTATTAAAGGGACATGAAACACAAAAAAATAAAATATAGAGCAAGGGAAAACAACTTTCCAATTTACTCCTATTATCAAATCTGCGTCATTCTCTTAGTATCATGTGTTGAAGAATATACCTAGGTAGGCTTAGGGGTGTACATGTGTCTACAGCAATATATGGCAACAGATTTGCAGCATTGATTTTAACGGTATATATTGTGCAACCACTGGTACAATTTAGTGCTTAAAATTGTATAACAATGTTAAAGCATTGTTGCAAAATTGCTGCCATATTGTGCTACAGATGTGTACACTTTTAAGCCTACCTAGGTATGCTTTTCAACAAAGGATACCAGGAGAATGTGTAAGCTAATCGAAGTAAATTGGAAATGTATTGTAAATGTAAAATAAAATTTTGAGTTTCCTGTCGGACAAGAAAGTCATAGTTAAGCTTTCATGACTCAGAGCATGCAATTTTCCATTTTACTTCTATTTTCTAATTTGCTTTCTTGGTATCCTTTGTTGAAAATCATACCTAGGTATTATAAGGAGCAGCAATACCCTAGTGGCGGGTAGCTGCTTATTGGGTTTACTGCACATTTATGCCTCTTGTCATTGGCTCGTCTGATGTCTTCAGCTAGCTCTCAGTAGTTTATTGCTGCTCTCTCAACAAAGGATACTAAGAGAAGCAAGCACAAAGTTATTTAAAGTTGTATGTCTATGTCATTCATGAAAGAGAATTTGTATTTCATGTCCTTTTATTGTAGCGACATAACAATAAGATCTAAAGGTATCTGTATCTCCATTTAGCAAGTTTATAAATGGGGGATTGTTCCTGTAAATTATGTTACAATCTGTCAGACCTGTAAGAAGAATCTACCTATGAGTGTCTTTCACTGCTTATGTGCAGTCTCTGTAAATCACTATCTAACCATATTCCTATCTTTGTTTATTTCATGCCAAGCAGATGGCCCAGAAATTAGCCAAAAGCAGGAAGAAGGTGCAGTACAATTTCATCAGTTTGATGTTATGCTTTTGTTCTTTTTTATTCTTTGTTTGCTTTCCCCTTTTCTTTTTTTATTTACTTTACTTCACATTTTCTGCATCCAGCAAACTTCTATACTTTAAGAAAGAGACTTTTCTCAGTTAAAATTAGCATTACCTTTTTTATCACTGATCATAAAGTCATTTCATTTTACCATATTTCAACTGATGTCAGAGGTAGATCAAATTTTCAGCTTGAATAGTGTCCTCTCTTTGGTTAATTTGATACTAAACCCAATTTTTTTTATTTCATGATTCAGATAGAGCATGCAATTTTAAGCAACTTTCTAATTTACTCCTATTATCAATTTTTCTTTGTTCTCTTAGTATCTTTATTGAAAAGCAGGAATTAAAGCTTAGGAGCCGGTTCAGCACCTGGGTACCGCTTGCTGATTGGTGGCTAAATGTAGCTATCCAGTGTGCTAAACCAAAAATGGTCCGGCTCCTAAGCTTTAATTCCTGTTTTTTCAAATAACGATACCAAGAGAATGAAGAAAAATTGATAATAGGAATAAATTTGAAAGTTGCTTAAAATTGCATGCTCTATCTGAACCATAAAATAAAAAAAAATTGGGTTTAGTATCCCTTTAATTTACGGGAGGTACAAACTAGAAACCACATCTGGGTGTCATGTTTTTAGTATCTGTATCATAGTGCAACTAACAAATGAACAGAATCCTTGTCATTTATGTATGTTACACATATTTTGTAAACACATACCTTTGGATTTCAACAAATGTTTTGAAATTGCTGGATGCAAGAAAAAAAAAATCAAATAGTATTTTTTTTTTTTTTTAATTATTCAGGTCTGTACATACTTGATGCAAGTTTGTTTTTGTACAACTGTGCATGTTTGTGCATACAATACAAGCTCATTTATGTGTACAGATTGTAAAAATAAATATTATATTGCACTTATATTTATTTTCTAAATATACAAATCATTTATATTGATTTTGAAGTGCTTTGTGTGTGCAAATCTGTTATATGTTTATTTGTTTTATTGCGAGCTGAGGAAAACCTTGTTACCAAACCAAAAGCATATTGTGCATTTAAAGGACTGTAACAGTGAAAAAATTATATGCTCATATTAGCATGTAATTTAAACACTATAATGGCCCTTTAAATTTTTTATTAATTTTTACGTTGTGAATCGAACGGGTGTTAATTCAAGCAATTTATACCAGTATAAAAAGTTCAGAAAGTCCAAACTTATTTTGAATACATTTTTTAGCAGAAACTACAGGAAGGGGTTATGGCACAAAAGTAAAAACATAAACATTTATAAGCCCCTTCACTACCGGGACTTTCAGAGAAAAACTTAGCCTAAAATACCGGAGAATTTTTGCTATCACTCCATTTAAACAGAAATAGAGCCTTGTTTTTTTTTTTATTTACCTGTCAAAACTATATATATATTTAAGTAGACAACCCAAGGTATTTATCTAGGCCCATTTTGCCACCATTTCACCGCCAATTGCGTTCATGTATAAAAAAAATCATTAACTTTTTCACAAACTTTGGGTTTCTCACTGAATTTTTTTTACATAAAGCTTGTGCAATCATGGCACAAATGGTTGTAAAAGCTTCTCTGGGATTCCCTTTGTTCAGAAATAGCAGATATATATGGCTTTGCCATTGCTTTCTGGTACTTAGAAGGCCACTACTAGCAGCTGTGCACCACACTTCTATTATTCTCAGCGGTGAAGGGGTTAATTGTGAAATGGAAAAATGTAAGGCCTTTTTTTTTTATATATGTTTTAATATTTTCTGCAGTGTAGGATCCCACCTAACCCTCCAACTTCCCTGATCCCTGCCAAACAGCTCTCTAAACCTCCCCTCTCTAACTAGTGCCGCCATCTATAAAACCCGTTTTTTTAATGTATTTTTTTTTTTTTATTTGAATTTTTTTCTGTAGTGTTGTGGTTCTACCCCCTCGCAACTGCAAGTTAGGGACCCCCCACTCCACCTTTTTCTGTAGCATAGCACCCCTTCCTTCTCTCTTCCCTAATTTAATTTTTTTCCCCTGCAGTTTAGGGCCCCCCACTACCTCCCTCTCCCTCCCCCCTCTACTGGTGGGCAGCCCACCCGCTTCCTGGACTCCATCCCACACCTCCCACCGGCACCAGCAGATGATCGTGTCACTGTGTGTAATGATCTGGCATCTGCCCTCATAAGCAAAGTACAGAACAACGTATATATACTTCCAAATGGGTTAAGGGGTTAATAAATTCTCTACCAGTATTGATGGCAGGATTTATTTTAGAAGAAAAAAAAGAAATAGCAGTCTAATATTTTTTTACAGTGTTTTATGGGTTATCTGTTGTGTATTAAAGGGATATGAAACCCAAACTTTTTCTTTCATGATTTAGATAGAAGATACAATTTTAAACAACATTCCAATTTACTTATTATCTAATGTGCTTCATTCTCTTAGTATCCTTTGCATTCTCATGGTATCCTTTGTTGAAGAAACAGCAATGCACTACTGGAAGCTAGTTGAACGAATAACATCAGGCATATATGGGCAGCCACCAAACAGCAGCTCTAATCGGTAGCTCCTGAGCCTACCTAGGTAACCTTTTTAACAAAGGATACAAAGAGAACAGAACAAATTAGATAATGGAAGTAAATTGAAAAGTTGATTAAAATCACATGCTCTAAGTCATGAAAGAATTGGGTTTATTATCACTTTTACTAAAAATGGTGTCAGTAAATGGCTTATACTTCTTAAAAAAATACTAGTATGTTAACATGAAAATACAAATGATAAATGTTTGCACAGCAGGTAAAAAATGAGGAATCTGTGGTTTTCATTCATTTTGTATCTTACATTTTTGTACAACAAATATTGTCATAGCAGCAAGTCTGTATATTACTTGTGGAGTATGACAGCTCTGTTGGCTTATTATGTTGTTTGTGTGTGTAGGCCGCTGAAGGAGAAGCCCAGCCCATGACAGAAGTGGACCTCTTTATTTCTACCCAGAGAATAAAAGTGCTGAATGCTGACACACAGGTACACGCAATGACTTTATTTCCTTTTCACCATCCGTTCAAAGACAAAACAACTATGCCCTTTGTTTTTAATATGTAGCTTGTCAGTGACATTACTTTGAAGTTGTAGTTACTGAACAAGTTCTTGTAAGATGAGAAGCAACTGGGTTATTACATTCCGTGCCCTCTTTGATTGTATTATTATGGTTCAATAATTATATGTTTTTATGTATTTTATCCACCCTTGCTACTGTTTTTTGAAACACTGGGAAAGTGTTAGAAGATTCATGGGAATTACGTTAGTTGTGTTGTGGGCTTTTGTTAGTGTGTACTTAAAGGGACAGTATACTGTATAACTGTTAAACTCTTTGAGATGTTAATACAAAATGATAAATATTTTCAATGAAAAACTTTGTATTGGTATTGTTCTTTGAGACCCCAACCCATAAAAGTTGGTTAAGTTTGCAGGAAAATCAGATCTCCTTATTTTATCACTTTCTGGATACACCAATGCTTCCTTGTCTCTGCCTGTATACCAAATCCCAATACTGTGAAAATTATTTGTAAATCAACATTTTATTACTTATCTCTCATAACCCCCCTTCCTGAGAGTATCATTTCTTCTGCTCGTTATGTTTACACAGCTTTTATAAAGACTATATGTAATTATATAAACTTTCAGTATTGGTAGAGATACCACAGGCAATTTCAAATACTAATGTCAAAGTAAAGGAGCTATTTGTACACAATTTAATACACTCCAGCAGGTAAAATGAATAATTGGTAACAAATGAATGTGAAGAAAATGTAGGGTAAGGAGTCCCTTTAATATCTCCTAATGGCTTGTCTATGCACTAACACATTATGGGCACTAACCGTTTGTTTTAGTTCCTGCATTTAATAAAAAGTGTAATTTGGATAGTCACACTGTAGTGTATTGAATGAGAACTATGTAAGCTTTTATTCCCCTAGATTGTTAAAGGGACATAATACTCATATGCTAAATCACTTGAAACTGATGCAGTATAACTGTAAAAAGCTGACAGGAAAATATCACCTGAGCATCTCTATGTAAAAAAGGAAGATATTTTACCTCACAATTTCCTCAGCTCTGCAGAGTAAGTTCTGTGTAAAAAAGGTATACTCAGCTGAAGGTAAATTTTTTTTTTAAAAATTAAGAAATAAACAGCAGCCAATCCGTATCAACAGTGCTGAGGTCATGAACTCTTTTACTGTGATCGCATGAGATTTCACTTAACTGTCATGAGATTTAATTGTAAACTTCCTTAAAGGGACACTGTACCCAAATTTTTTCTTTTGTAATTCAGAAAGAGCATGCAATTTTAAGCAACTTAAAAATGGGCCGGCATCTAAACTTACATTCTTGCATTTCAAATAAAGATACCAAGAGAATGAAGAAAATTTGATAATAGGAGTAAATTAGAAAGTTGCTTAAAATTTCATGCTCTATCTGAATCACAAAAGAAAATTTTTGGGTACAGTGTCCCTTTAAGCTGAATAGGGAAATAAGATGAGAGTGCGCGTAAGCTCGCTCCTTCTGCTGTCCCGGGACAGACATACTAATTTGTTGCTTAGAAGTCCTTTACAATGGGATGTGGCTACTGAGAAACTTTTGAGGTAAAATATCTTTCTTTTTTACATAGATATGTTCAGGTGATATTTTCTAGTCAGCTTTTTACAGCTATACTGCACCACTTTCAAGTGTTTAAACATTTGGGTATTATGGCCCTTTAAATAAGCGTAGATCATCATTCTGGCTACTCTAGCTGCACTTTGTTTTGTCTTTGCTAAAGGATAACGGTACCTAAGTAAGAAGATGCTACAATATTGTGGAAACTTAATATAAGATTCCAATTGTATCACCTCCAGTTTGTTACAGGTGACAAATGTATAATGTAGATAATTAAAAGTTACTATTACTTATACATTTCCCACCACTCTGCCAAGTAAGTGCCAGTTTTATTATTTAATGTGCCCATATTCAAATACATAACACGCAGGTCCCGGAAGCATAGTGAGGTGACCAGATATTGTACCTGAAAAAAATTGCTTGCTAAGTTTAACACAAGCAAGACCTATTGATAGTATTCAAAGGCATAATAAATCCTGAAGGAGTATTATGGTCTGGAATGTTAGTGATTTTGTAAAATAATCATTTATATTTTGTATACACGTTTGTTTTTAATTTCTTTTCCACCATATTAAAATTTAGGGTTCTAGTTTGAGAACACTCATATTTGTTACATTGTTTGTGTGTGTGTATATATATATATATATATATATATATATATATATATATATATATATATATATAGTGTAAGTTAACCTGTAACACACTGATATGATATTGCAGTGTTATATGTGTCGGACATGTTACTGTTGACATTTCCCTAGTAAAGTCATGTTGTTGAGAAAATAAAAACTTTTGTGATTATCATTGATTTTTTTTCTTTATAAATCTGTCCTTTTTATGTTAGTCAAGAGTTCCTTCTAACAGCTGTTAGATAAAGAGGTTTAATATCTGAGGAAGAGTCATTTTCTGGGCATTTATGTGTCTGCTCATTATAAATATAGACTTCGAGCTCTAGTCCTTCTTTCATAAGAGACAACCAAGGTCAGGTCTTGTATGCCGATTCCTCTTTTCCTATAGGCAAATCACAGCTAGTGCTATTCATTATACACACTGGGTTTTTGGATGCCTTATAGCTACTTTGAGAGGCATTGTCATTTTGACATTGGCCACAGGAAAGCAAAAAACTGGAAAGAAAATGTTTCAGTTCAATTCCACATCTAGCAAGACTTTACATGTCTGTGTCGTCCAATGAAATGTCTGCTTATTTTGTCTTTATTCGCAATATGATTTCTTTTTCACCACAGGAGACGATGATGGATCATCCTCTGAGGACCATCTCTTACATTGCGGATATTGGGAATATCGTGGTCCTCATGGCTCGCCGACGCATGCCTCGCTCCAATTCGCAGGACAGTGTAGAGGCGTCTCACCCATCCCAAGATGGCAAAAGACAGTACAAGATGATCTGCCATGTCTTTGAATCTGAAGATGTAAGTAGCACTAAAATCATTACAATTGCTACACTATGAGAAATTTGCTACATTTTGGCATACCTGGACAGGGGTGATTTATAGACCAGTTCTAAACAAAATAAAGCATTCTGTGCTTTTAGAATGGGAATGGAAGATTTTTTAGACACTAAATTAAAGGGACATTAAATACCTCAATATTTTAATATAAACTGTTTAGTTACATGTAGTAAAACAACTTTGCAAAATACTTTAATTTTTATTTTGTTCTCCTTTTCTTGTAATTTATTTCTGAATATTATTGACTTTCATAATCATGTTAAACATGGAAGTGCAGACACAGCTATATTCCACACAGTCATTGGTTGCACACTCTAGTAAGCCATTTATAACTATTCCTAATTGGCCTCAGCAGAAAAGGTAATCTAGGTTACAAAATTGTGTCACCCACTGATTTATTAATAGTAGAACACACAGGTAGCACACAAAAAAATAGGTAACAGATACCTTTTTAATACAGAGAGCAACGTTTTGGGGCTCCTGCACCTTTATCAAGCTTTGGATATTGAAGTGAAGTCCTTTGCGTGTTATACCCACTGATTTATTGACATTAACATTACCTTTTTTTAATATTTAAACAGCTAATATATTTTTTAAATATCCATATACAAATTATTCTCAGGTTAATCTTTGTTCTGAATACATTATTCAAACAATGATTTATTTAGTGTTTACTGTCCCTTTTTAAAAGTTTATTTGGACACATCTGAGCATTCATAATACAGTGGTCTCATCACACCTGTTAATTCTCTAAACTTGTAAGATCAGCAGTATTTATCAACCCAAAATACATCTAAAAACAAAAAATAAACTTCCATTCTAAAAGTAAGATTTCCCATGTGTTAACATCAGAGAGCATATAACAGTGTATAGTGATGCCATTGTAAAATCAAATGGGCTTTCTAGATTCAGGCAGGTGCTTTATTTTTAGTACAAAGTATTTCACGTCTTGCCACTATGTTATGCGCTTAATATATGAGAGGAAGATGAGATGCCAGGTTGAAAAATGTAGTATCTTCTCCCCTCCTTTTTAGAAAAGTATTTCGATTCAAGATGGCACTGCCTTTAAAAAAAAAAAAAAAGAATATTGTTGTTATTGTTATCTGTGAAGGACTGCGCATTCCATAGTGCTAAGTACAAGCATCAAGTACATTCACACCACTATGTTATCATAAACCTTTGCATAATAATTACTGAAACATTAGGGGGATAAACACAGTCTAGAGAATACTTAAATGTTTATAAAAGTACAAAAATAATGCCCTAATGGAGCTAGCTGAAAACATCTGGTGAGTCAATGACAAGAGACAAATATCACCAGCTATCTCACAGTAGTTGATTAAGTACATATTCTTTTTCAACAAAGGTGAAGTTTGTAAATAGAAATTAATTTAAAAGTGTCCTTAAAATACATGCTCTATCTGAATCATGCAGATTTAATTTTGACTTTCTATCCCTTAAAGGGACAGTAAACACCTTGTAATTACAAGACATATCTGTTATGTTATAGAATAACATATCAGCCAGGTCTTCACGATTTTAAAACACATTAACATCCTTTTTACTGCAATTATTTATCAGTAGCCAATCTCCACCTACCATTTGCCTTATTTGGAACAGCCAATCTGGGCTTCAGTCAGCAGATGACAAGGCTAGGCCTGTTTATAGTATAGAGTGCACTGTTTAGCAGTTGTTATCTCATAAAGTCAGTTAGGTATAGATATGTAGCAGAGTTAGCCTTGATAATTTAGCAGGGTTCCGTTTTAAGTTCCAAGAAAAAATTGTTTCATTATACGTAGCTAAACATTTCATATTCAATTCTCAAGGTGTAAACTGTTCCTTTTAAAGAAGAGACCCATTAAAATGTGGATACATTTGTGAAGCAAAAATGTTAACGGTCTCCATCCCTCTTTGTAAAAGGTTTAATAAAATCAGTGTGTGAGATATCCATATTGTAATGAAGCAGATTTCAGAACTTATGATGGGTCCCCACAGTGTCAAAATGCACCCCCGCTCCTTTTACCTCTTTGCCTTGCTTGTTTCTCCCTGTGGGTCCCCACAATGTGAGCATGCCTCGTTAGAAGTAAGCACCGAGAGACTCATTAGCGTTTACCTGCTCTCAAGGGTTTAATTACTGTCTTACAGGCTGCCAGTTGGTTAACCAGTGTGCTCTGTGTGTTACTGGCTGCAGTTCTCTTTTAGCAGCAATAAAGGGTTTATTTATTTTATTATGTGCTCCTAGCTTTGAAATATATTTGTCAAGCCCTGATGTGATCTAAAAAGTAATTTAGGACGGGAAAGCAATGTGGCCCCCTCTGCCTTATTTTGGACAAACCTGCACTAGTGGCTCTAAACACTGACTGAGTATAACCAGTCTTCATTATTAGTCTCTTTATAGTTTCTGGGTAGTTTCCCAATGTAAAGTACCTATGTGATTTGCTGCTATTTCACCTTGCTGTTTTTACATGTTTTCATTCATATTGCATGAGACATCAATAGAATCATAAAGCGCAGATAATGTTCTAGGGTATTCATAGCCCAGATAGATTCTGGCTGACCTTGCCACAAGGTCATACATTGCCACTGACTGCTTGCGGTCTGCTTGCAGGCAGCTCATGAAGAGAAGACAGATGCTAATTAGGTTACATTTTATTAGCAACAGTGTTATTGTGCTGGAACTCTGGGCATCAATATTAATTTTTTATTAAAAACTTGAAAAGAAACACCATTTTGATAGAAACTATATTTATGGGTTTACATATTTGATTTGCCTTTTCATATATATTATTATTATTCTATTATAATTTTATATGAACACTTCAGTAAATTGTTTTAAACATGCAGAACAGTTACACCATTATCTTTATAGTAAAATAAAAACATATATAGTATGGCTTCTTTCCCTTTCTACATGGCAATAAACAACTCATCTATAAGAAAAACAGTTTAATTGTACTGGAATTCCTATTTTTTGTCATTTTATTTACATCATAAGGATAAAGATATATTTTTTAGGTTAAAAAATCGCTAAGCTGGGAGCCCAAGATGACATCATTGGTGATGTGCTTAATGACCTCATCAGTGGCTCCTGGCAGAAAATATAAGATTGGTGCACAAGTAGCTGCAGCTGCATTGTTTGGGGATCAAAATGTTATGTTATTGCACTTCATTCAGAAAAAAAATAATGATGGGACATTCATTATAGAGCAATTAAAAACAAAAAACATCCTTCATAGTTCACAAAAGACTCTGTGTACTGTGCACTTTCTCTCTGTGTATGTCTTGGTCATTCTGCTCTTTTGCCCTTCTCTCAAATAATACAGGCACAACTAATCGCTCAGTCCATAGGCCAGGCATTTAGTGTTGCATACCAAGAATTCCTCAGAGCAAATGGCATTAACCCAGAAGATCTGAGCCAAAAGGAATACAGCGACTTACTCAACACTCAGGACATGTATAATGATGATCTTATCCATTTCTCAAAGTCTGAGAACTGTAAAGATGTGAGTATTCTATTTAATTTCTGTTATCTTTGGGATTACAAATAATATTTAAGTTCTATCATATTTTTATGATGGGTCTAAAACTATGTGCCCCATAACAAAAAGCTTTAGCCCATCTCCTTCCTGCCATTTTGTAACAATTATGGTTATGATAAGAGGACTACTTATTGAAGAATATGTATAGCAGGACCATTATAAAATGTAATCTACCATAAAGTTATGCAACCTGTAGTTATATAACATTGCAGTAACTATGTACACACAAGGCTGGAGAAATAACAGGGCAGGAGCAGGCCCAAATTCATTCAATTCAAGGTTCAAAACAAGACAGGCTAATGAACAAGGTTGTATTTCTCACTAATAATAAAGTAATGGCTTGCTCAAGAGTGGATTAATTGTGGACAAGAAGTACCTTCTAATACCGGTTCTTAGGTCAAAAAACATAATTTATGTAAGAACTTACCTGATAAATTCATTTCTTTCATATTAGCAAGAGTCCATGAGCTAGTGACGTATGGGATATACATTCCTACCAGGAGGGGCAAAGTTTCCCAAACCTCAAAATGCCTATAAATACACCCCTCACCACACCCACAATTCAGTTTAACGAATAGCCAAGAAGTGGGGTGATAAGAAAAAAGTGCGAAAGCATATAAAATAAGGAATTGGAATAATTGTGCTTTATACAAAAAAATCATAACCACCACAAAAAAGGGCGGGCCTCATGGACTCTTGCTAATATGAAAGAAATGAATTTATCAGGTAAGTTCTTACATAAATTATGTTTTCTTTCATGTAATTAGCAAGAGTCCATGAGCTAGTGACGTATGGGATAATGATTACCCAAGATGTGGATCTTTCCACGCAAGAGTCACTAGAGAGGGAGGGATAAAATAAAGACAGCCAATTCCTGCTGAAAATAATCCACACCCAAAATAAAGTTTAATGAAAAACAAACAGAAGATTCAAACTGAAACCGCTGCCTGAAGTACTTTTCTACCAAAAACTGCTTCAGAAGAAGAAAATACATCAAAATGGTAGAATTTAGTAAAAGTATGCAAAGAGGACCAAGTTGCTGCTTTGCAGATCTGGTCAACCGAAGCTTCATTCCTAAACGCCCAGGAAGTAGATACTGTCCTAGTAGAATGAGCTGTAATTCTCTGAGGCGGAATTTTACCCGACTCAACATAGGCAAGATGAATTAAAGATTTCAACCAAGATGCCAAAGAAATGGCAGAAGCTTTCTGGCCTTTTCTAGAACCGGAAAAGATAACAAATAGACTAGAAGTCTTACGGAAAGATTTCGTAGCTTCAACATAATATTTCAAAGCTCTAACAACATCCAAAGAATGCAACGATTTCTCCTTAGAATTCTTAGGATTAGGACATAATGAAGGAACCACAATTTCTCTACTAATGTTGTTGGAATTCACAACTTTAGGTAAAAATTCAAAAGAAGTTCGC
This sequence comes from Bombina bombina, assembly GCF_027579735.1. NCBI lineage: Eukaryota > Metazoa > Chordata > Amphibia > Anura > Bombinatoridae > Bombina > Bombina bombina. The sequence goes on from NC_069500.1 coordinate 603,020,792, forward strand.
AACACCGCCTTATCCTGATGAAAAATCAGAAAAGGAGACTCACAAGAAAGAGCAGATAATTCAGAAACTCTTCTGGCAGAAGAGATGGCCAAAAGGAACAAAACTTTCCAAGAAAGTAATTTAATGTCCAATGAATGCATAGGTTCAAACGGAGGAGCTTGAAGAGCTCCCAGAACCAAATTCAAACTCCAAGGAGGAGAAATTGACTTAATGACAGGTTTTATACGAACCAAAGCTTGTACAAAACAATGAATATCAGGAAGAATAGCTATCTTTCTGTGAAAAAGAACAGAAAGAGCAGAGATTTGTCCTTTCAAAGAACTTGCGGACAAACCCTTATCTAAACCATCCTGAAGAAACTGTAAAATTCTCGGTATTCTAAAAGAATGCCAAGAAAAATGATGAGAAAGACACCAAGAAATATAAGTCTTCCAGACTCTATAATATATCTCTCGAGATACAGATTTACGAGCCTGTAACATAGTATTAATCACGGAGTCAGAGAAACCTCTTTGACCAAGAATCAAGCGTTCAATCTCCATACCTTTAAATTTAAGGATTTCAGATCCTGATGGAAAAAAGGACCTTGTGACAGAAGGTCTGGTCTTAACGGAAGAGTCCACGGTTGGCAAGAGGCCATCCGGACAAGATCCGCATACCAAAACCTGTGAGGCCATACTGGAGCTACCAGCAGAACAAACGAGCATTCCTTCAGAATCTTGGAGATCACTCTTGGAAGAAGAACTAGAGGCGGAAAGATATAGGCAGGATGATACTTCCAAGGAAGTGATAATGCATCCACTGCCTCCGCCTGAGGATCCCGGGATCTGGACAGATACCTGGGAAGTTTCTTGTTTAGATGGGACGCCATCAGATCTATTTCTGGAAGTTCCCACATTTGAACAATCTGAAGAAATACCTCTGGGTGAAGAGACCATTCGCCCGGATGCAACGTTTGGCGACTTAGATAATCCGCTTCCCAATTGTCTACACCTGGGATATGAACCGCAGAGATTAGACAGGAGCTGAATTCCGCCCAAACCAAAATTCGAGATACTTCTTTCATAGCCAGAGGACTGTGAGTCCCTCCTTGATGATTGATGTATGCCACAGTTGTGACATTGTCTGTCTGAAAACAAATGAACGATTCTCTCTTCAGAAGAGGCCAAAACTGAAGAGCTCTGAAAATTGCACGGAGTTCCAAGATATTGATAGGTAATCTCACCTCCTGAGATTCCCAAACTCCCTGTGCCGTCAGAGATCCCCACACAGCTCCCCAACCCGTGAGACTTGCATCTGTTGAAATTACAGTCCAGGTCGGAAGCACAAAAGAAGCCCCCTGAATTAAACGATGGTGATCTGTCCACCATGTTAGAGAGTGCCGAACAATCGGTTTTAAAGATATTGTTTGAGATATCTTCGTGTAATCCTTGCACCATTGCTTCAGCATACAGAGCTGAAGAGGTCGCATGTGAAAACGAGCAAAGGGGATCGCGTCCGATGCAGCAGTCATAAGACCTAGAATTTCCATGCATAAGGCTACCGAAGGGAATGATTGTGACTGAAGGTTTCGACAAGCTGCACTCAATTTTAGACGTCTCTTGTCTGTTAAAGACAGAGTCATGGACACTGAATCCATCTGGAAACCCAGAAAGGTTACCCTTGTCTGAGGAATCAAAGAACTTTTTGGTAAATTGATCCTCCAACCATGATCTTGAAGAAACAACACAAGTCGATTCGTATGAGATTCTGCTAAATGTAAAGACTGAGCAAGTACCAAGATATCGTCCAAATAAGGAAATACCACAATACCCTGTTCTCTGATTACAGACAGAAGGGCACCGAGAACCTTTGTAAAAATTCTTGGAGCTGTAGCTAGGCCAAACGGCAGAGCCACAAACTGGTAATGCTTGTCCAGAAAAGAGAATCTCAGGAACTGAAAATGATCTGGATGAATCGGAATATGCAGATATGCATCCTGTAAATCTATTGTGGACATATAATTGCCTTGCAGAACAAAAGGCAAGATAGTCCTTATAGTTACCATTTTGAACGTTGGTATCCTTACATAACGATTCAATATTTTTAGATCCAGAACTGGTCTGAAGGAATTCTCCTTCTTTGGTACAATGAAGAGATTTGAATAAAATCCCATCCCCTGTTCCTGAACTGGAACTGGCATAATTACTCCAGTCAACTCTAGATCTGAAACACATTTCAGAAATGCTTGAGCTTTTACTGGATTTACTGGGACACGGGAAAGAAAAAATCTCTTTGCAGGAGGTCTTATCTTGAAACCAATTCTGTACCCTTCTGAAACAATGTTCTGAATCCAAAGATTGTGAACAGAATTGATCCAAATTTCCTTGAAAAAACGTAACCTGCCCCCTACCAGCTGAGCTGGAATGAGGGCCGCACCTTCATGTGGACTTAGAAGCAGGCTTTGCCTTTCTAGCTGGCTTGGATTTATTCCAGACTGGAGATGGTTTCCAAACTGAAACTGCTCCTGAGGATGAAGGATCAGGCTTTTGTTCTTTGTTGAAACGAAAGGAACGAAAACGATTATTAGCTCTGCTTTTACCTTTAGATTTTTTATCCTGTGGTAAAAAAGTTCCTTTCCCACCAGTAACAGTTGAAATGATGGAATCCAACTGAGAACCAAATAATTTGTTACCCTGGAAAGAAATAGAAAGTAAAGTTGATTTAGAAGCCATATCAGCATTCCAAGTTTTAAGCCATAAAGCTCTTCTAGCTAAAATAGCTAGAGACATAAACCTGACATCAACTCTGATAATATCAAAAATGGCATCACAGATAAAATTATTAGCATGCTGAAGAAGAATAATAATGTCATGAGAATCACGATGTGTTACTTGTTGCGCTAAAGTTTCCAACCAAAAAGTTGAAGCTGCAGCAACATCAGCCAAAGATATAGCAGGTCTAAGAAGATTACCTGAACACAGATAAGCTTTTCTTAGAAAGGACTCAATTTTCCTATCTAGAGGATCCTTAAACGAAGTACCATCTGACGTAGGAATAGTAGTACGTTTAGCAAGGGTAGAAATAGCCCCATCAACTTTAGGGATTTTGTCCCAAAATTCTAATCTGTCAGACGGCACAGGATATAAATGCTTAAAACGTTTAGAAGGAGTAAATGAATTACCCAATTTATCCCATTCTTTGGAAATTACTGCAGAAATAGCATTAGGAACAGGAAAAACTTCTGGAATAACCACAGGAGCTTTAAATACCTTATCTAAACGTTTAGAATTAGTATCAAGAGGACCAGAATCCTCTATTTCTAAAGCAATTAGAACTTCTTTAAGTAAAGAACGAATAAATTCCATTTTAAATAAATATGAAGATTTATCAGCATCAACCTCAGAGACAGAATCCTCTGAACCAGAGGAGTCATCAGAATCAGAATGATGATGTTCATTTAAAAATTCATCTGTAGGGAGAGAAGTTTTAAAAGATTTTTTACGTTTACTAGAAGGAGAAATAACAGACATAGCCTTCGTTATGGATTCAGAAACAAAATCTCTTATATTATCAGGAACATTCTGCACCTTAGATGTTGAGGGAACTGCAACAGGCAATGGTACTTTACTAAAGGAAATATTATCTGCTTTAACAAGTTTGTCATGACAATCAATACAAACAACAGCTGGAGAAATAGCTACCAAAAGTTTACAGCAGATACACTTAGCTTTGGTAGATTCAGCACTTGACAGCGATTTTCCTGTAGTATCTTCTGGCTCAGATGCAACGTGAGACATCTTGCAATATGTAAGAGAAAAAACAACATATAAAGCAAAATTGATCAAATTCCTTAAATGACAGTTTCAGGAATGGGAAAAAATGCCAAAGAACAAGCTTCTAGCAACCAGAAGCAATAAAAAATGAGACTTAAATAATGTGGAGACAAAAGCGACGCCCATATTTTTTCGCGCCAAATAAGACGCCCACATTATTTGGCGCCTAAATGCTTTTTGGCGCCAAAAATGACGCCACATCCGGAACGCCGACATTTTTGGCGCGAAATAACGTCAAAAAATGACGCAACTTCCGGCGACACGTATGACGCCGGAAACGGAAATAGAATTTTTGCGCCAAAAAAGTCCGCGCCAAGAATGACGCAATAAAATGAAGCATTTTCAGCCCCCGCGAGCCTAACAGCCCACAGGGAAAAAGTCAAATTTTAAGGTAAGAAAAAATGGTCAAATCAAAATGCATTATCCCAAATATGAAACTGACTGTCTGAAAATAAGGAAAGTTGAACATTCTGAGTCAAGGCAAATAAATGTTTGAATACATATATTTAGAACTTTATAAACAAAGTGCCTAACCATAGCTTGGAGTGTCACAGAAAATAAGACTTACTTACCCCAGGACACTCATCTACATATAGCAGATAGCCAAACCAGTACTGAAACGAGAATCAGCAGAGGTAATGGTATATATAAGAGTATATCGTCGATCTGAAAAGGGAGGTAAGAGATGAATCTCTACGACCGATAACAGAGAACCTATGAAATAGACCCCGTAGAAGGAGATCACTGCATTCAAATAGGCAATACTCTCCTCACATCCCTCTGACATTCACTGCACGCTGAGAGGAAAACCGGGCTCCAACTTGCTGCGGAGCGCATATCAACGTAGAATCTAGCACAAACTTACTTCACCACCTCCATCGGAGGCAAAGTTTGTAAAAACTGAATTGTGGGTGTGGTGAGGGGTGTATTTATAGGCATTTTGAGGTTTGGGAAACTTTGCCCCTCCTGGTAGGAATGTATATCCCATACGTCACTAGCTCATGGACTCTTGCTAATTACATGAAAGAAAGGATTAGTAAGTATAATATAATACAAGAACAAAGGAACCTATACGCAGTTCTCTTGCAATTTATTAGAAAAAGCATTAAACTTAAATGAGCTCAAAGGTAAAAAAAAATAGTTAATGATGTAAAGCAGATCAAAAAGACATATATAGAAATCCAGATTATCGTGTGGTGAGGTTCCTCCCCAAATAGAAAGCCCCATCTCTAGAAAAGTACAGCAATTGTTGCAGACAAAAGTCATATAATATTGGAAGTTAAAATTAAACACAGCACAATCTATCCGGTTTATGTATATTCTCTATTTTGTATACGGAGGTAGAGGGTCATGAATCCATAAATCAATATTAAAAAAGGGTAAGGATGAAAACTGAGGCTGCGTACATGAGATATTAATATGCCTCTATCATAGCAGGAAGCACTTATTTGGCGGTTATAGAATGCTAGTCTTATGCAGAATTGGAGACTGTGCCCTCTACGCTGATCACTCAGCCTTGTCGTACAGTGGAGATGGTGTTGTTTAAACCTGGTCACGCTCTACGCTGGTGATGTCTTTCAGCAGATACAGTAAGACTGCTAAGGGGCTCAACCTCTATCATAGCAGGATGGTAAACACTGATTGAATAATAAGAGATGCCCACCTTCTCCAAATGTCCACAAAGGTCCCTTTTGTAAGAAGCCTGGAAAAAGCGCAATCAGGTGAAACGTACTTAGGTGTTCAAGTGAGAGGATATCCCCACCTACTCTGTGCAGCAGCAACCTTAATTTAACTCTCAGCTACTCCAACCTTATAAAAAAAAAAAAAAGGTTGGTAAGAAATAGGATCCTTACAAAGAGGCCCTTGTGGACAGCTCTGGTGAGACTTCTTAGATAATCTCTCTAGCGCAGATAGCTTTAGATTATCAGGCCCTAAGTGTCCAGGCAGGGTATACAGAGGGCAAGGTCAGATCAAAATCCAGGTATAGTCAATGCCAAAGTAATAATTCAGAGTCCAGGCAAGTCACAGTGGGTCAAGACAAAGACGTCAAAATACAAGTTTAAACTAGGCCAAAAAATCAAATTGGTGGGTTTTCTTCAGAGAGCTAAAACAGGATTACTTCTCAAAGATGGACAAGAGGGAGTTATCAGCATGACCATTAAACTAAAACATTTCCACTCTTAATTGGCTGTATTCTGGCAAGCATTGCAGACACTTTTTTTCTGCATAGAAACAAAGAAGATTGTGACACCCACAATCATTTATAGTTTCTTGCTCAACTTGGATGACCTCCATGAGAGTTACCTGGATTTATAGAGTCTCATACAATATATATTGGAGCCCAACAGAGTGGTCATTCCCAAGATTTCTCAGGCATTGGGTTCTGTTTATAAATCGTCTATTTCTCATGCTTGTATGGCCTTGTTTGTTTTGAATAATTCAGGGATATAATAATTCAGCCATATTGAACAGATCTTGTATAAGTTGGCCATCTTAACTAAACAGTAAAGTCAACATTACACTTTTATGATTCAGATAGAGCATCTAATTGTAAACAACTTTCCATTTTACTCTTACTTATTTGCATTATTATCTTGGTATCCTTTGTTGAAAATCATACCTAGGTAGGCTTGTAAGCAGCAATGCACTAAAGGAAGCTAGCTGCTTATTTTTGGTTGTAAATATATGCCTCTTGTCAATGGCTCATCTGAGTTGTACAGCTACCTCCCTGTAGTGTATTGCTGCTTGTTCAACAAAGGATACCAAGAGAATGAGTCGAGTTGTAAAAAATTGTATGATCTGTCTGAACATGAGAAAAATTGGGTATTATGCCCTTTAAGTAATATATCTTGCTCATTTTAATTTATTACATTCTAAGTTTGTTTTCATTGTTTTCTATGGCCTGGAATTTTAGAGCAGATGTGGAATATCTAATTTTTTAGCTTGATTTCAATATCTCACTGGCTCCAACTACTTATGTATAAATATTGGTATTTGTCATTGTTCCCCTCTTCTTGAAATATTTAATAATGATGAATAATGTCGTTTGGTAAGAACAAGAAAGTATGTTATAGTTTTCCTTATGCAGAAAACTGGAATATGTTCTTGTACGTCTGCATATAGCTACTCTTATGTCAAATACCTGCTCTTTGTCAAACAGAATAAAACACACACTGATGTGCAAAACAACTACAGCCTTTATGTCTGTTATATATAGAAGAGGCTTTTATGCAAGTGTAACATTGTTTCTTCTGTTATGTGTGATCAGTCCACGGGTCATCATTACTTCTGGGATATAACTCCTCCCCAACAGGAAATGCAAGAGGATTCACCCAGCAGAGCTGTATATAGCTCCTCCCCTCTACGTCAGTCCCAGTCATTCTCTTGCACCCAACGACTAGATAGGATGTGTGAGAGGACTATGGTGATTATACTTAGTTTTTATGACTTCAATCAAAAGTTTGTTATTTTAAAATAGCACCGGAGCGTGTTATTACTTCTCTGGCAGAGTTTGAGGAAGAATCTGTCAGAGTTTTTTACTATGATTTTAACCGGAGTAGTTAAGATCATATTGCTGTTCTCGGCCATCTGAGGGAGGTAAAGGCTTCAGATCAGGGGACAGCGGGCAGATGAATCTGCATTGAGGTATGTAGCAGTTTTTATTTTCTGAATGGAATTGATGAGAAAATCCTGCCATACCGTTAAAATGACATGTATGTATACACTTCAGTATTCTGGGGATGGTATTTCACCGGAACTACTCTGTTAAAGGTCACTAATCCTTTTTAATAACTATTTATCATGTTAAACGTTTTTGCTGGAATGTAGAATCGTTTACATTGCTGAGGTACTGTGTGAATAATTATTTGGGCATTATTTTCCACTTGGCAGTTTTTTTTTTTGCTTTAATTGTGACAGTTTCGTTTCTCTTCACTGCTGTGTGGGAGAGGGAGGGGCCGTTTTTGGCGCTCTTTGCTACGCATCAAAAAAATACCAGTCAGTTACTTTTATATTTCCTGCATGATCCGGTTCATCTCTGATAGATCTCAGGGGTCTTCAAACTTCTTTGAAGGGAGGTAAATTCTCTCAGCAGAGCTGTGAGAACTCTTATAGTGACTGTGAATAAAAACGTTGCTTTGTATTTTTTATGTCAAATTTAATTATGTTATTTTACTAATGGGAACAAACTTTTGCTAAAAGTTTTGTTGTTTTAAAGTTTGATGCTATAACTGTTTTTCAGTTCATTATTTCAACTGTCATTTAATCGTTAGTACCTCTTTGAGGCACAGTACGTTTTTTTGCTAAAAAAGATTATAACCAAGTTGTAAGTTTTTTGCTAGTGTGTTAAACATGTCTGACTCAGAGGAAGATATCTGTGTCATTTGTTCCAGCCAAGGTGGAGCCCAATAGAAATTTATGTACTAACTGTATTGATGCTACTTTAAATAAAAGTCAATCTGTACAATGTGAACAAATTTCACCAAACAGCGAGGGGAGAGTTATGCCGACTAACTCGCCTCACGCGGCAGTACCTGCATCTCCCGCCCGGGAGGTGCGTGATATTTTGGCGCCTAGTACATCTGGGCGGCCATTACAGATAACATTACAAGATATGGCTACTGTTATGACTGAAGTTTTGTCTAAATTACCAGAACTAAGAGGCAAGCGTGATCACTCTGGGGTGAGAACAGAGTGCGCTGACAATGCTAGGGCCATGTCTGATACTGCGTCACAGCTCGCAGAGCATGAGGACGGAGAGCTTCATTCTGTGGGTGACGGTTCTGATCCAAATAGATTGGACTCAGATATTTCAAATTTTAAATTTAAATTGGAGAACCTCCGTGTATTACTAGGGGAGGTCTTAGCAGCTCTCAACGATTGTAACACCGTTGCAATACCAGAGAAACTGTGTAGGTTGGATAAATACTTTGCGGTACCGGCGAGTACTGACGTTTTTCCTATACCTAAGAGACTAACTGAAATTGTTACTAAGGAGTGGGATAGACCCGGTGTGCCGTTCTCACCCCCTCCAATATTTAGAAAGATGTTTCCAATAGACGCCACCACTCGGGACTTATGGCAAACGGTCCCCAAGGTGGAGGGAGCAGTTTCTACTTTAGCTAAGCGTACCACTATCCCGGTGGAGGATAGCTGTGCTTTCTCAGATCCAATGGATAAAAAATTAGAGGGTTACCTTAAGAAAATGTTTGTTCAACAAGGTTTTATATTACAACCCCTTGCATGTATCGCGCCGATTACGGCTGCGGCAGCATTTTGGATTGAGTCGCTTGAAGAGAACCTTAGTTCATCTACGCTAGACGACATTACGGACAGACTTAGAGTCCTTAAACTAGCTAATTCCTTCATTTCGGAGGCCGTAGTACATTTAACCAAACTTACGGCTAAGAACTCAGGATTCGCCATACAGGCACGTAGGGCGCTGTGGCTAAAATCCTGGTCAGCTGATGTTACTTCTAAGTCCAAATTACTTAATATACCTTTCAAGGGGCAGTCTTTATTTGGGCCCGGTTTGAAAGAGATTATCGCTGACATTACAGGAGGTAAGGGCCACGCCCTACCTCAAGACAAAGCCAAAGCTAAGGCTAGACAGTCTAATTTTCGTCCCTTTCGGAACTTCAAAACAGGAGCAGCATCAACCTCCACTGCACCAAAACAGGAAGGAGCTGTTGCTCGTTACAGGCAAGGCTGGAAGCCTAACCAGTCCTGGAACAAGAGCAAGCAGACCAGGAAACCTGCTGCTGCCCCTAAGACAGCATGAACCGAGAGCCCCCGATCCGGGACCGGATCTAGTGGGGGGCAGACTCTCTCTCTTCGCCCAGGCCTGGGCAAGAGATGTTCAGGATCCCTGGGCACTAGAGATCATATCTCAGGGATACCTTCTAGACTTCAAATTATCTCCCCCAAGAGGGAGATTTCATCTGTCAAGGTTGTCAACAAACCAGATAAAGAAAGAAGCATTTCTACGCTGCGTACAAGATCTGTTAATAATGGGAGTGATCCATCCGGTTCCGCGATCGGAACAAGGACAAGGGTTCTACTCAAACCTGTTTGTGGTTCCCAAAAAAGAGGGAACTTTCAGGCCAATCTTAGATTTAAAGATTCTAAACAAATTCCTAAGAGTTCCATCGTTCAAAATGGAAACTATTCGGACAATCTTACCCATGATCCAAGAGGGTCAGTACATGACCACTGTGGATTTAAAGGATGCTTACCTTCACATACCGATCCACAAAGATCATCACCGGTATCTAAGGTTTGCCTTCTTAGACAGGCACTACCAGTTTGTAGCTCTTCCATTCGGATTGGCTACGGCTCCAAGAATCTTCACAAAGGTTCTGGGTGCCCTTCTGGCGGTACTAAGACCGCGAGGGATTTCGGTAGCTCCATACCTAGACGACATTCTAATACAAGCTTCAAGCTTTCAAACTGCCAAGTCTCATACAGAGTTAGTTCTGGCATTTCTAAGGTCGCATGGATGGAAAGTGAACGAAAAGAAGAGTTCTCTTTTTCCTCTCACAAGAGTTCCATTCTTGGGGACTCTTATAGATTCTGTAGAAATGAAGATTTACCTGACAGAGGACAGGTTAACAAAGCTTCAAAATGCATGCCGTGTCCTTCATTCCATTCAACACCCGTCAGTAGCTCAATGCATGGAGGTGATCGGCTTAATGGTAGCGGCAATGGACATAGTACCTTTTGCACGCCTACACCTCAGACCTCTGCAATTATGCATGCTAAGTCAGTGGAATGGGGATTACTCAGATTTGTCCCCTACTCTGAATCTGAATCAAGAGACCAGAAATTCTCTTCTATGGTGGCTTCATCGGCCACACCTGTCCAGGGGGATGCCATTCAGCAGGCCAGACTGGACAATTGTAACAACAGACGCCAGCCTACTAGGTTGGGGCGCTGTCTGGAATTCTCTGAAGGCTCAGGGACTATGGAATCAGGAGGAGAGTCTCCTTCCAATAAACATTCTGGAATTGAGGGCAGTTCTCAATGCCCTTCTAGCTTGGCCCCAATTAACAACTCGGGGGTTCATCAGGTTTCAGTCGGACAACATCACGACTGTAGCTTACATCAACCATCAGGGAGGGACAAGAAGCTCCCTAGCAATGGTGGAAGTATCAAAGATAATTCGCTGGGCAGAGTCTCACTCTTGCCACCTGTCAGCAATCCACATCCCGGGAGTGGAGAACTGGGAGGCGGATTTCTTGAGTCGCCAGACTTTTCATCCGGGGGAGTGGGAACTTCATCCGGAGGTCTTTGCCCAAATACTTCAACGTTGGGGCAAACCAGAGATAGATCTCATGGCGTCTCGCCAGAACGCCAAACTTCCTCGCTACGGGTCCAGATCCAGGGATCCGGGAGCGGTTCTGATAGATGCTTTGACAGCACCTTGGAACTTCGGGATGGCTTATGTGTTTCCACCCTTTCCGCTGCTTCCTCGATTGATTGCCAAAATCAAGCAGGAGAGAGCATCAGTGATTCTAATAGCGCCTGCATGGCCACGCAGGACTTGGTATGCAGATCTAGTGGACATGTCATCCTGTCCGCCTTGGTCTCTACCTCTAAGACAGGACCTTCTGATACAGGGTCCATTCAAACATCAAAATCTAACTTCTCTGAAGCTGACTGCTTGGAAATTGAACGTTTGATTTTATCAAAACGTGGTTTTTCTGAGTCGGTTATTGATACCCTGATACAGGCTAGGAAGCCTGTTACCAGAAAGATTTACCATAAAATATGGCGTAAATACCTATACTGGTGCGAATCCAAACATTACTCCTGGAGTAAGGTTAGGATCTCTAGGATATTGTCTTTTCTACAAGAAGGGTTAGAAAAGGGTTTATCAGCTAGTTCATTAAAGGGACAGATTTCAGCTCTGTCCATCTTGTTACACAGGCGTCTGTCAGAAAATCCAGACGTCCAGGCTTTTTGTCAGGCTTTAGCTAGGATCAAGCCTGTGTTTAAAGCTGTTGCTCCGCCATGGAGTTTAAACTTAGTTCTTAACGTTTTACAGGGTGTTCCGTTTGAACCCCTTCATTCCATTGATATAAAATTGTTATCTTGGAAAGTTCTGTTTTTAATGGCTATTTCCTCGGCTCGAAGAGTCTCTGAGTTATCAGCTTTACATTGTGATTCTCCTTATCTGATTTTTCACTCAGACAAGGTAGTTCTGCGTACTAAACCTGGGTTCTTACCTAAGGTAGTCACTAACAGGAATATCAATCAAGAGATTGTTGTTCCATCCTTGTGTCCAAATCCTTCTTCAAAGAAGGAACGTCTTCTACACAATCTGGATGTAGTTCGTGCCCTCAAGTTCTACTTGCAGGCAACTAAAGATTTTCGCCAAACTTCTTCCCTGTTTGTCGTTTATTCTGGACAGAGGAGAGGTCAAAAAGCTTCTGCTACCTCTCTCTCTTTTTGGCTTCGTAGCATAATACGTTTAGCCTATGAGACTGCTGGACAGCAGCCTCCTGAAAGAATTACAGCTCACTCCACTAGAGCTGTGGCTTCCACTTGGGCCTTTAAGAATGAGGCCTCTGTTGAACAGATTTGCAAGGCTGCAACTTGGTCTTCGCTTCATACTTTTTCCAAATTTTACAAATTTGACACTTTTGCTTCTTCGGAGGCTATTTTTGGGAGAAAGGTTCTTCAGGCAGTGGTTCCTTCTGTATAATGAGCCTGCCTATCCCTCCCGTCATCCGTGTACTTTTGCTTTGGTATTGGTATCCCAGAAGTAATGATGACCCGTGGACTGATCACACATAACAGAAGAAAACATAATTTATGCTTACCTGATAAATTCCTTTCTTCTGTTGTGTGATCAGTCCACGGCCCGCCCTGTTTTTAAGGCAGGTAAATATTTTTTAAATTATACTCCAGTCACCACTTCACCCTTGGTTACTCCTTTCTCGTTGATTCTTGGTCGAATGACTGGGACTGACGTAGAGGGGAGGAGCTATATACAGCTCTGCTGGGTGAATCCTCTTGCATTTCCTGTTGGGGAGGAGTTATATCCCAGAAGTAATGATGACCCGTGGACTGATCACACAACAGAAGAAAGGAATTTATCAGGTAAGCATAAATTATGTTTTTTCTTCTTTTTCCAGGTTTTTATAGAGAAGCAAAAGGGTGAAATTTTAGGCGTTGTGATTGTAGAATCTGGCTGGGGGTCCATTCTGCCTACAGTTATCATAGCTAACATGATGCATGGTGGCCCTGCAGAAAAATCCGGAAAGCTTAATATTGGGGATCAAATAATGTCTATCAATGGTACAAGCCTGGTTGGTTTACCATTGTCAACCTGTCAGAGCATCATAAAGGTAAGAGGCCTGGAATAATAATCATATTTTTTCATACTAAGGCTTAAATCGGCAAAGCCAGTTGATATTGCAAAATTATTGCTGTTTAGAATAGGACACCATTAAAGGGATATGAAATAGTACTTCTTTAGTAAAAAACAAATCTATTTAGTCAAAGTAAATATGAAAAGATACAGATTATGTAAAAATCAGCATTATCTGATTAGTAAACCAGCAAATTACATCAAGTTAGATATACCTTCATGTTGAAACCCAGACCCTCTTGTGGTGCCGTGGCAGGGCGTAACAGACACTGTACAAATTACGTGAAAAAAGAAAGAAAAGTTAAAATCATTTTAAAATTATAAATAATAAATATTGAAATGATTTCTATTAAATGTAACCCACTGCTTAGTGCTTTTTTATTATAACAATGAAGCAAACTGTTTAATATCCCTTTAAATATTCATCATTCCCATCTTTTTGATAAATAGCAATATTTCAATTAAAGGGACAGTAAACAAAAAGAATAATGTTACATAATTCTGCACTATGTGCAGAATCATGTAACATCTTAGCGACTGCTTGAAAAAACAAAAGCTTTCAGAGTTTTTAGCCCCCCCCCCAAAGTTATACTTACTTTGTTTTCTCTCCAGTTTCTTCTGATTAGGTCTTCTTTTCAAAATTGATTTGCAGTGGCGTTGTCTAATCACAGCGAGTCTGATTGAGCTATTGAACTAAGTGTAGCACATTCACGGTCTGGTCTGGTAGCGGGAGCACATTACTTTTAGTTCAGTAGCACGATCGGGCGCCTGCAAATCGCTTTTTAAAAGAACATCTGATCAGAAGAGCCTGGAGAGGAAACAAGGTAATTATAACTTTGGGGGGCTAAAAACTATGTGCAGAATTATGTAACATTATTTTTGTTATGCTAATATATGACATCATTAAAAAAATAAGGTAAACCAATGATGTGCTTTGTTTTTACAATTGAGTTACGAGCATTTTTGGAATTTTGTATTAGAAACTTTATTTTGCAGTTTTTTTAGTTTTCTGTAAAGAACATCTCTAAATAAATAAATTGAACATTAAATTGTGCTTTTTATAGCTAGATGCTGAAACACATTTTTTTTTTTTTGCAAAACCAAGCTTTATTGAAGACAAGTTGAGTTACACATTACATATTAAATTATTTACAGGCATAAAGGCTTTTACATATGAATAAAGTGCTGTAACTGGTTCCTCTAATGTGTCTACAGTTATTTATATAATATAGTGGTCATAGAGAGGATGTCGTCCAATATGCATTAAGATCTCAACCTTGTCCATTACTTCTTTCTTATTAAACATGACCATTGAGCTTGTTATTTCTATGTAAGATTACAGTTTCCTAAGAAATATTAACTGATAAACTGAATATTAACATTTTGAAAGATGCATCAGGCAGATTTTTATATATTGCTTAGGTTTCCAGCTTTTCAGGGTCACACTGCTGGAAATTTCTAGATACCTGATGTTTACTCATTGATATGAGCGTAGACAAAGTCTTAGAAAAGAAAAGTTTAGGTGGAAGGTAGTGCTAAGCAAGTATATGTTGAGGGGGAAAGAGAGGAAGGGGGAGGAGAAAAAAAAAAAAAAAAAAAAAGAAGTGGGAGGGAGGGGGGAGAGTGGTAGGGAGGAGGAGAGGGGTGGGGGAGGAGGGCCAGGGCACTGGGTGTTTGTCAGAGGGTTCTTTCCTCGAGAACCTACAGGGTCTATATGAAGTGGGTTAGAATTCTCTACCCTCCCAAATCAAAGTCATCATTTCGTGTGTTGCAAGTTTGTCAGTTTTTAGAAAGTGATAGCGTTCCAGTCTCAAGAGTTCCCCCACCCTGTCCTCCCACTCCCTCCCGCTGGGGATCTGTGTGCTTTTCCAGTGGGCTGGGATGAGCCCCTTAGCACTGCTCATCATCAAAAGGGAAGAGAAGGTATTTGTCCTCTCCAATTATCTTGGGGTAACCATGGGAGATCAAGTATGTTGGCTTTGGAGGAATTATGATCTTAAGTCGTTTACTCATCTCTCCCAGCACCTCCTCCCAGAACGGCTGAATACGCGGGCAGTCCCACCATATGTGTAGTATAGTTCCTTCGCCTCCACATCCCCTCCAGCATTCCCTCCCGGCTTGGGGGTAGATCCTGTGAAGCCTCGAAGGGGTGAGGTACCACCGGCTCAGCAGCTTATAGTGCATTTCCTGCAGTTGTGCCGAAACCGAGGCCCTTTTGGTTTTCATAAAGATTTTGTCCCAGTCTTTGGGAGATATTTCTATATTTAGTTCATTTTGCCATGCTGTAGTGTATGACGGGAGTTCCGATCCACCCCTCATCAGGAGCATCCTATATATGCTTGAGATCAAGTGAGTTGGGGTCTGTTGCGTTACGCACATTGATTCAAACTGAGTCCTGTGCCTGCTCAAGGCAGTGCGTTCCTTGTGCGTGGTATAATAATGCATGATCTGCGCATACCTGTACCATGATGAGAACATGTTTCCATCCCATTCCATGAGTTCTGAGTGCGGTTTGAGTTTCCCCTGATGCAAAATGTTAGAGATTGTTGTCTCTCCCAGAGTGTAGCTGCCTCTCCGGGTTAGTGGTTCAGTTTCTATACCTAGGTCCGGATTGTCATGGACTGGTATATTGGGCGATGTCCTGGAGGAAATAGAGGGTTCCCTTACCAGGATTTTGTCCCAGATCTTAAGGGTATCAGATATCAGTGGGTATGACGAGACCTCCAGGGGGCGTTTCCCCTCTGTGATCCAAGCCAGTGATCCAGTGTTTCGCCTACCAAGGATCTCACTGTCCACCTGTATCCATCTCTTGTTTGGGGAATTTCTGCACCACTCAACAATATGCTGAAGAAAGATTGATCTCTGATACTCCCTCAGCAATGGTACCCCGAGCCCACCCTTCTCCCTAGGGAGGTAGACGGTGCGCTTCCTGATCCTGGGTCTGATCTCATTCCATATGTATGATTCCATAGCAGTTTGGATATGGTTAAGATAACCAGTTGCCGCCAGGGAAGGGACTGTCTGCATTATGTACAGAACTCTTGGGAGGATGTTCATTTTAACCACCCCGATGCGACCAAGACACGAGATGGTTTTCTTTTTCCAGTTGTTGAGGTCTTTTATGACCTCTACACTGATATTTTTGTAGTTCAGTTCAATAATCTCTGTCAGATCCCGAGTAATCATGATACCCAGGTAAGTAATGTTATGATCAGCTACCTTTATTGGGCAGCTTGATTTACCGTCGGCAAAGGCGTCCGCAGGGACCGTGATATTTAGTATTTCTGACTTAGATGGGTTGAGGAGGAAATTCGAGACCCGTCCGTAGGACCCGAACTCCTCCAGAGCTGCCCTCAGTGATTCAACGGAGTCTGAGAGGGTGAGGAGTATGTCGTCAGCATACATTGATAATTTATGTTCCGTTTTTCCTACAACAAAACCCCTCACCTCCCGGTTGACTCTAATTCTGCTCGCCAGTACCTCAATAGAGAGGGCAAAGAGGAGGGGGGACAGAGGGCACCCCTGCCTTGTCCCATTCCTTATTAGAAAGGTATTTGAAAGAGTCCCATTTACTCTCACCCTGGCGTTTGGGGCTGAATATAAGGACATAGCCTTATTGATGAAGCCGGGACCAAATCCAAATTTTAACAAGGTATTCCGAATGAACTGCCAACTGACCCGGTCGAACGCCTTCTCAGCGTCGGTTGTGACCAGGGCCAGTGGCATATTGTTCAAATGGGCGTGGGTTATCAGTTGTAGTACTTTGAGGGTATTGTCTCTTGCCTCCCGATAGGGGATAAACCCCACTTGGTCGGTTGAGACAAGGTCCGGCAGGAATCTGTTTAGGCGAGTTGCCAAGATCTTTGCCAGTATTTTGACGTCTGCATTGAGCAGCGAGATCGGTCTATAGCTCTCAGGCTTATCTTGGGGCTTTCCTGGCTTGGGGATCACCGCTATGTGCGCCTCGAGCATGGAGTTCGGTAGGGTGGGGTACTCTGCGAGTGTGTTGAACAAGTTTGTTAGTTTTGGGACCAGAAGGTCTGCGTAGAGTTTATAATATTTGAGTCCGTAGCCATCTGGCCCTGGGGACTTACCCGTTGGTAGGTCTTTTATAGCTTTGTGGACTTCCTCGTAAGAAAACGGGAGGTCCAGAGACTCAGAGTCTGGTTTAGAAAGGGATGGGAGCTCAGTGTTTTCAAGATATGTCAGGACGCGTTCTTCGTCACTCTCAGCTGCTGGAGGTGCTTGTTCGTTCTGGCTAGGGGAGGGCAGGTTATATAAGGACTCATAATAGGTCCGGAAGCTTTCTGCTATTGAATTGCCGTCGGAACATACTATTCCCTGTGCGTTAGTCATATGATGCACATATGCTTTTGTTCTCTTTCTCGCAATTGCCCTGGCTAGAAGCTTGCCAGGTTTGTCGCCCTGCTCAAAGTAATACTGCTTGAGTATAAGAGCTTGTTTTTGATAGCCTTCCTGGGGGAATTGCAATAAAGTTTTCCTGGTGGAAAGCAGATGAGTCAATCGTGCTTCATCTTGGGGGTGGGCCTTATGGGCCTCTTCAGCCCTTTCGACCTGAGAGAGGAGACTATTGTATCGTTCTCTACTAAGTCTTTTGAGCTTCGCCTTGTGCTTAATCAACAGACCTCTGATGGTGCACTTGTGTGCTTCCCAGATGGTAGTGGCTTTTAGTTGCTCAGAGGCATTGATTTGGAAGAATTCAGTCAGGGCTTTTCGAATTTCTAATTGAAATATCGGGTCTGCCAGAAGCGTATCATCTAGCTTCCACACAAAGGGGGTGATCGGAACCGTGGGCCATTGTATTGAGCAACTCACCGGAGCATGATCCGACCAGGTGATCACAGAGATGTTGCTACTCCTAGTGATTATGAGTCCTGTGGAGTCAGTGAACAGGTAATCAATCCTAGAGTATTTCCGGTGCGGGTGGGAATAAAAGGTGTAATTTTTCAGCTGTGGTTGGTGTGTGCGCCAAATTTCATGTAGTGCTAGTTCTGCTAATATAGCGGTTATGCGCCTCCGTACTTTCTGAGAGGCGCTTGAGATGCCGTTCGAGGTGTCAAGCATGGGGTCTAGTGCCGCGTTTAGGTCCCCACCAAGGAGGAGGACGCCGGTCCGAAGTTCCATTATTTTACTAGAGACCTTCTGAAAGAAGAGATGCTGGGATGTGTTAGGGCAGTAGACATTGACCAGTGTTATGGGCCTACCATATAGAGTGCCAGTTAGGAGCAAACACCTACCCTCAGGGTCTCTGTGAATCTGTGTCATCTGGAAGGGTATACCTTCGCGAAAGAGGATTCCTACCCCATTCCTTTTGTGTGGGCTCGAGGCGAAGTATGCAGTCGGGTAATGTCGACTGAACCACTGAGGCTCATGTGCATTCGAGAAGTGGGTTTCTTGCAGGTAAACTATGTCTCCCCCCATTCTCTGTAAGTCCCTAAACACTATGGAACGCTTGTTGGGGCTGTTCAGTCCTTTCGCGTTTATGGAGATAAGCTCCAAAGGGTGGGCTTTACAGGGACGTTGCATCTTGTTGTGGGGTAGACCCAGGCCAATAGTAGGGAGAAAGGGGGAATTGTCAGAGGTAATACCCCGAGGAGGTGTGTGCAAGTGGGAGGGGAGCGAAGCAGGGTGCACAGCGAGAGGGGTGGGCGGGCACAGGGAGGGGAGCTGACAGGGAATGGGAAGAGAGGGGAGGAGGAGAGAGGAAAAAAAAAAAGGGGGGGGGGGGAAGGGAGAGATGAAGAAGGGTGAAGAGTGGCGAAGAGAGTGTGTGTAAAAGGGTTAGTTCAAGTACAGAAGAGGGTCCTTCTTAAGATGGGTATAGGGTGCTCTACTAAAAGTTCGCAACCTATGTAACAGTTCAAGGGTGAGAGGAGGACAAGGTGGGGGAACCAGGAGAAGAAGGGAGAGAGAAGAAGGAATAAAGAAAAAGAAAAAAAAAAAAAGGTTTTTGCAATAAACAACAATATAATCAAGTTTTATATTTTACAGTGCAATATCGGCTGAAACACATTTTTAATTACCCAGGCATACATATAAATCTATCCAGCTGAGAAATAAACGTGCCATTTTCCGCACCATTGCACAGTGTTGCACTGTTCTCAAACACTACTGGAACCAAAAGTATTTTTCCCCAGAAGGCTGCAGTTTTAAAGCAGTTAGTTAATGCATGACTTGCCTGCCATTACCAAGAAGCAAGCATCACTTGTATTGCTTGTTCCATATCTCCTTATGGGAGATGCCTTTAGAATTTGTTAATTGTCAATTAATCTTGATAATACAGTCTTTTTATTTGCACTCAAATAGATAAGGCAAGGAAATTCAACTTAAAGGGACAGTCTACAATATAATTTCTTTCATGTAATTAGCAAGAGTCCATGAGCTAGTGACGTATGGGATATACATTCCTACCAGGAGGGGCAAAGTTTCCCAAACCTTAAAATGCCTATAAATACACCCCTCACCACACCCACAATTCAGTTTTACAAACTTTGCCTCCGATGGAGGTGGTGAAGTAAGTTTGTGCTAGATTCTACGTTGATATGCGCTCCGCAGCAAGTTGGAGCCCGGTTTTCCTCTCAGCGTGCAGTGAATGTCAGAGGGTTGTGAGGAGAGTATTGCCTATTTGAATGCAGTGATCTCCTTCTACGGGGTCTATTTCATAGGTTCTCTGTTATCGGTCGTAGAGATTCATCTCTTACCTCCCTTTTCAGATCGACGATATACTCTTATATATACCATTACCTCTGCTGATTCTCGTTTCAGTACTGGTTTGGCTTTCTACAAACATGTAGATGAGTGTCCTGGGGTAAGTAAATCTTATTTTCTGTGACACTCTAAGCTATGGTTGGGCACTTTGTTTATAAAGTTCTAAATATATGTATTCAAACATTTATTTGCCTTGACTCAGAATGTTCAACATTCCTTATTTTTCAGACAGTCAGTTCATATTTGGGATAAATGCATTTGTTTCAATCATTTTTTCTTACCTTAAAAAATTTTGACTTTTTTCCTGTGGGCTGTTAGGCTCGCGGGGGCAGAAAATGCTTCATTTTATTGCGTCATTCTTGGCGCAAATTTTTTTTTCTGTTTCCGGCGTCATACGTGTCGCCGGAAGTTGCGTCATTTTTTGACGTTTTTTTGCGTCAAAAATGTCGGCGTTCCGGATGTGGCGTCATTTTTGGCGCCAAAAGCTTTTAGGCGCCAAATAATGTGGGCGTCTTTTTTGGCGCTAAAAAATATGGGCGTCATTTTTGTCTCCACATTATTTAAGTCTCATTATTTATTGCTTCTGGTTGCTAGAAGCTTGTTCACTGGCATTTTTTTCCCATTCCTGAAACTGTCATTTAAGGAATTTGATCAATTTTGCTTTATATGTTGTTTTTTTCTTTTACATATTGCAAGATGTTCCACGTTGCAACTGAGTCAGAAGATACTTCAGGAAAATCACTTCCCAGTGCTGGAGCTACCAAGCTAAGTGTATCTGCTATAAACTTTTGGTATCTGTTTCTCCAGCTGTTGTTTGTATTGCATGTCATGTCAAACTTATTAATGCAGATAAAATTTCCTTTAGTACTGTTACATTACCTGTTGCTGTTCCGTCAACATCTAATTTTCAGAGTGTTCCTGATAACATAAGAGATTTTTTTTTTTTTTTTAATCCATTAAGAAGGCTATGTCTGTTATTTCTCCTTCTAGTATACATAAAAGTCTTTTAAAACTTCTCTTTTTTCAGATGAATTTTTAAATGAACATCATCATTCTGATACTGATAATGGTTCTTCTGGTTCAGAGGTTTCTGTCTCAGAGGTTGATGCTGATAAATCTTTGTATTTGTTCAAGATGGAATTTATTCGTTCTTTACTTAAAGAAGTATTATTTGCATTAGAAATAGAGGATTCTGGTCCTCTTGATACTAAATGTAAACGTTTAAATAAGGTTTTTAAATCTCCTGTAGTTATTCCAGAAGTGTTTTATCTCCCTGATGCTATTTCTGAAGTAATTTCCAGGGAATGGAATAATTTGGGTAATTTATTTACTCCTTCTAGACGTTTAAGCAATTATATCCTGTGCCATCTGACAGATTAGAGTTTTTTGGGACAAAAATCCCTAAGGTTATGGGGCTGTCTCTACTCCTGCTAATGTACTACTATTCCTACGGCAGATAGTACTTCATTTAAGGATCCTTTAGATAGGAAAATTGAATCCTTTCTAAGAAAAGCTTACTTATGTTCAGGTAATCTTCTTAGACCTGCTATATTGTTAGCGGATGTTGCTGCAGCTTCAACTTTTTGGTTAGAAGCTTTAGCGCAACAAGTAACAGATTATAATTTTATAGCATTATTATTATTCTATAACATGCTAATAATTTTATTGGTGATACCATCTTTTGATATCATTAGAGTTGATGTCAGGTATATGTCTCTAGCTATTTTAGCTAGAAAAGCTTTATGGATTAAACTTGGAATGCTGATATGTCTTCTAAGTCAACTTTGCTTTCCCTTTCTTTCCAGGGTAAATAATCATTTTTCGTTCCTTTCCTCACAACAAGGAACAAAAGCCTGATCCTTCATCCTCAGGAGCGGTATCAGTTTGGAAACTATTTCCAGTTTGGAATATATCCAAGC
This sequence comes from Bombina bombina, assembly GCF_027579735.1. Lineage (NCBI taxonomy): Eukaryota > Metazoa > Chordata > Amphibia > Anura > Bombinatoridae > Bombina > Bombina bombina. The sequence goes on from NC_069500.1 coordinate 603,042,628, forward strand.
CTTATAGAAACCTATAGCCAGCTCCTAAGTACCTATGAAGGTGCGGCCCTTATTCCAGCTCAGCTGGTATGGGGCAGATTACGTTTTCTTCAATTTGGATCCATTCCGTTCTCAATCTCTGGTTTCAGAACATTGTTTCAGAAAGGTACAGAATTGGCTTCAAGTTAAGGCCTCCTGCTAAGAGATTTTTTTCTTTCCCGTGTCCCAGTTAACACAGCAAAGGCTCAGCATTTCTGAAATGTGTTTCAGATCTAGAGTTGGCTGGAGTATTTATGCCAGTTCCAGTTCTGGAACAGGGGCTGGGGTTTTATTTTATCTCTTCATTGTACCAAAGAAGGTCAATTCCTTCAGACCAGTTCCGGATCTATCATTATTGAATCGTTATGTTAGGATACCAACATTCAAGATGGTTACTGTAGGACTATCCTGCCTTTTGTTTAGCAAGGGCATTATATGTCTACAATAGATTTACAGGATGTGTATCTGCATATTCCGATTCATCCAGATCACTTTTAGTGTCTGAGATTCTCTTTTTAGACAAGCATTACCAGTTTTGTGGCTCTACCGTTTGGCCTAGCCTCAGTTCCAAGAATTTTTTTCAAAGGTTCTCGGTGCCCTTCTTTCTGTAATCAGAGAACAGGGTTTTGGTATTTCCTTATTTGGACGATATACTTGCTCAGTCTTCTCATTTTCGAAGAATCTCATACAAATCGACTTGTGTTGTTTCTTCAAGTTCATGGTTGGAGGATCAATTTACCGATCAGTTCATTGATTCCTCAGACAAGGGTAACCTTTTTAGGTTTCTAGATAGATTTAGTGTCTATGACTCTGTTCTTGTCAGACAAGAGAAGTTTAACATTGATATCAGCTTGTCAAAACCTTCTGTCACAATCATTCCCTTTGGTAGCCTTATGCATGGAAATGTTGGGTCTTAAGACTGCCGCATCAGATGCGATCTCCTTTGCTCGTTTTCACATGCGACCTCTTCAGCTCTGTATGCTGAACCAATGGTACAGGGATTACTCAAAGATATCTCAATTAATATCTTTAAACTGATTTTACGACACTCTCTGACATGGTGGACAGATCACCATCGTTTAGTTCAGGGGGCTTCTTTGTTCTTCCGACCTGGACTATAATCTCAACAGATGCAAGTCTTACAGGTTGGGGAGCTGTGTGGGGGTATCTGATGGCACAAGGGGTTTGGGAATCTCAGGAGGTGAGATTTCCCATCAATATTTTGGAACTCCGTGCAATTTTCAGAGCTATTCAGTCTTGGCCTCTTCTGAAGAGAGAGTTGTTCATTTGTTTTCAGATAGACAATGTCACAACTGTGGCATACATCAATCATCAAGGAGGGACTCACAGTCCTCTGGCTATGAAAGAAGTATCTCGAATTTTGGTTTGGGCGGAATCCAGCTCCTGTCTAATCTCTGCGGTTCATATCCCAGGTATGGACAATTGGAAAGCGGATTATCTCAGTCGCCAAACATTGCATCCGGGCGAATGGTCTCTTCACCCAGAGGTATTTCTTCAGATTGTTCAAATGTGGGAACTTCCAGAAATAGATCTGATGGCTTCTCATCTAAACAAGAAGCTTCCCAGGTATCTGTCCAGATCCCGGGATCCTCAGGCGGAGGCAGTGGATGCATTATCACTTCCTTGGAAGTATCATACTGCCTATATCTTTCCGCCTCTAGTTCTTCTTCCAAGAGTAATCTCCAAGATTCTGAAGGAATGCTCGTTTGTTCTGCTGGTAGCTCCGGCATGGCCTCACAGGTTTTGGTATGCGGATCTTGTCCGGATGGCCTCTTGCCAACCGTGGACTCTTCCGTTAAGACCAGACCTTCTGTCTCAAGGTCCTTTTTTCCATCAGGATCTGAAATCCTTAAATTTAAAGGTATGGAGATTGAACGCTTGATTCTTGGTCAAAGAGGTTTCTCTGACTCTGTGATTAATACTATGTTACAGGCTCGTAAATCTGTATCCAGAGAGATATATTATAGAGTCTGGAAGACTTATATTTCTTGGTGTCTTTCTCATCATTTTTCTTGGCATTCTTTTTAGAATACCGAGAATATTACAGTTTTTTCAGGATGGTTTAGATAAGGGTTTGTCCGCAAGTTCCTTGAAAGGACAAATCTCTGCTCTTTCTGTTCTTTTTCACAGAAAGATTGCTATTCTTCCTGATATTCATTGTTTTGTACAAGCTTTGGTTCGTATAAAGCCTGTCATTAAGTCAATTTCTCCTCCTTGGAGTTTGAATTTGGTTCTGGGGGCTCTTCAAGCTCCTCCATTTGAACCTATGCATTCATTGGACATTAAATTACTTTCTTGGAAAGTTTTGTTCCTTTTGGCCATCTCTTCTGCCAGAAGAGTTTCTGAATTATCTGCTCTTTCTTGTGAGTCTCCTTTTCTGATTTTTCATCAGGATAAGGCGGTGTTGCGAACTTCTTTTGAATTTTTACCTAAGTTGTGAATTCCAAAAACATTAGTAGAGACATTGTGGTTCCTTCATTATGTCCTAATCCTAAGAATTCTAAGGAGAAATCGTTGCATTCTTTGGATGTTGTTAGAGCTTTGAAATATTATGTTGATGCTACTAAGTCTTTCCGAAAGACTTCTAGTTTATTTGTTATCTTTTCCGGTTCTAGAAAGGCCAGAAAACTTCTGCCATTTCTTTGGCATCTTGGTTGAAATCTTTAATTCATCTTGCCTATGTTGAGTCGGGTAAAACTCTGCCTCAGAGGATTACAGCTCATTCTACTAGGTCAGTTTCTACTTCCTGGGCATTTAGGAATGAAGCTTTGGTTGATCAGATTTGCAAAGCGGCAACTTGGTCCTCTTTGCATACTTTTACCAAATTCTACCATTTTGATGTATCTTCTTCTTCTGAAGCAGTTTTTGGTAGAAAAGTACTTCAGGCAGCGGTTTCAGTTTGAATCTTCTGCTTATGTTTTTCATTAAACTTTATTTTGGGTGTGGATTATTTTCAGCAGGAATTGGCTGTCTTTATTTTATCCCTCCCTCTCTAGTGACTCTTGTGTGGAAAGATCCACATCTTGGGTAGTCATTATCCCATACGTCACTAGCTCATGGACTCTTGCTAATTACATGAAAGAAAACATAATTTATGTAAGAACTTACCTGATAAATTCATTTCTTTCATATTAGCAAGAGTCCATGAGGCCCGCCCTTTTTTTGTGGTGGTTATGATTTTTTTGTATAAAGCACAATTATTCCAATTCCTTATTTTATATGCTTTCGCACTTTTTTCTTATCACCCCACTTCTTGGCTATTCGTTAAACTGAATTGTGGGTGTGGTGAGGGGTGTATTTATAGGCATTTTAAGGTTTGGGAAACTTTGCCCCTCCTGGTAGGAATGTATATCCCATACGTCACTAGCTCATGGACTCTTGCTAATATGAAAGAAATGAATTTATCAGGTAAGTTCTTACATAAATTATGTTTTTTATTTTTTTAAAAGAAAGATAATCCCTTTATTACCCATTCCCCAGTTTTGTATAACCAACACATTTATATTAATATACTTTTTACCTCTGATTACCTTGTATCTAAACATCTTCTGTCAGCCCCCTGCTCAAATTACTTTTGAATGTATTTCTTCTGTTAAGTGTGATCAGTCCACGGGTCATCATTACTTCTGGGATATTACTCCTCCCCAACAGGAAGTGCAAGAGGATTCACCCAGCAGAGCTGCATATAGCTCCTCCCCTCTACGTCACTCCCAGTCATTCTCTTGCACCCAACGACTAGATAGGATGTGTGAGAGGACTATGGTGATTATACTTAGTTTTATATCTTCAATCAAGAGTTTGTTATTTTAAAATAGCACCAGAGTGTGTTATTACCTCTCTGGCAGAGTTTGAAGAAGAATCTACCAGAGTTTTGCTATGATTTTAGCCGGAGTAGTTAAGATCATATTGCTGTTTCTCGGCCATCTGAGGAGAGGTAAACTTCAGATCAGGGGACAGCGGGCAGATGAATCTGCATAGAGGTATGTAGCAGCTTTTATTTTCTGACAATGGAATTGATGAGAAAATCCTGCCATACCGATATAATGTCATGTATGTATACTTTACACTTCAGTATTCTGGGGAATGGTACTTCACTAGAATTACACTGTAAGAAGTACATAAAGCTGTTTAATAACTAGAAATTATGTTTAACGTTTTTGCTGGAATGTAAAATCGTTTTCATTTGCTGAGGTACTGAGTGAATAAATGTTTGGGCACTATTTTTCCACTTGGCAGTTGCTTAATCTTTTTTCTGACAGTTTCTGTTCTCTCTCACTGCTGTGTGTGAGGGGGAGGGGCCGTTTTTTTGGCGCTTTTGCTACGCATCAGAAATTTCAGTCAGCAGCTCATTGTATTTCCTGCATGATCCGGTTCATCTCTACAGAACTCAGGGGTCTTCAAAACTTATTTTGAGGGAGGTAATTTCTCTCAGCAGAGCTGTGAGAATTATAGTTAACTGAGATAAAAAACGTTTATTCTGTAATTTTTTTTTTTCCTGCTTTCAGAATTAGTTATCTTTGCTAATGGGATTAAACCTTTGCTAAAGTTGTGTTGTTTACAAGGATTGAGCTATAACTGTTTCAATTTATTAATTTTCAACTGTCATAGATCTTCTGTGCTTCTTAAAGGCACAGTACGTTTTTAATAATATTCTAATTGAATTGTATTCCAAGTTGCAAGTTTATTTGCTAGTGTGTTAAACATGTCTGATTCAGAGGAAGATACCTGTGTCATTTGTTGCAATGCCAAAGTGGAGCCCAATAGAAATTTATGTACTAACTGTATTGATGCTACTTTAAATAAAAGTCAATCTGTACAAATTGAACAAATTTCACCAAACAACGAGGGGAGAGTTATGCCGACTAACTCGCCTCACGTGTCAGTACCTGCATCTCCCGCTCGGGAGGTGCGTGATATTGTAGCGCCGAGTACATCTGGGCGGCCATTACAAATCACATTACAAGATATGGCTACTGTTATGACTGAAGTTTTGGCTAAATTACCAGAACTAAGAGGTAAGCGTGATCACTCTGGGGTGAGAACAGAGTGCGCTGATAATATTAGGGCCATGTCAGACAATGCATCACAGGTGGCAGAACATGAGGACGGAGAACTTCATTCTGTGGGTGACGGTTCTGATCCAAACAGACTGGATTCAGATATTTCAAATTTTAAATTTAAGCTGGAAAACCTCCGTGTATTACTAGGGGAGGTGTTAGCGGCTCTGAATGATTGTAACACAGTTGCAATACCAGAGAAAATGTGTAGGTTGGATAAATATTTTGCGGTACCGGCGAGTACTGAGGTTTTTCCTATACCTAAGAGACTTACTGAAATTGTTACTAAGGAGTGGGATAGACCCGGTGTGCCGTTCTCACCCCCTCCGATATTTAGAAAAATGTTTCCAATAGACGCCACCACACGGGACTTATGGCAAACGGTTCCTAAGGTGGAGGGAGCAGTTTCTACTTTAGCTAAGCGTACCACTATCCCGGTGGAGGATAGCTGTGCTTTTTCAGATCCAATGGATAAAAAATTAGAGGGTTACCTTAAGAAAATGTTTGTTCAACAAGGTTTTATATTGCAACCCCTTGCATGCATTGCGCCGATCACGGCTGCAGCGGCATTCTGGATTGAGTCTCTGGAAGAGAACATTAGTTCAGCTACTCTGGACGACATTACGGACAGGCTTAGAGTCCTTAAACTAGCTAATTCATTCATTTCGGAGGCCGTAGTACATTTAACTAAACTTACGGCGAAGAATTCAGGATTCGCCATTCAGGCACGCAGGGCGCTGTGGCTAAAATCCTGGTCAGCTGATGTTACTTCTAAGTCTAAATTGCTTAATATACCTTTCAAAGGGCAGACCTTATTCGGGCCCGGGTTGAAAGAGATTATCGCTGACATTACAGGAGGTAAAGGCCATGCCCTGCCTCAGGACAAAGCCAAAGTTAAGGCTAGACAGTCTAATTTTCGTTCCTTTCGGAATTTCAAAGCAGGAGCAGCATCAACTTCCTCTGCACCAAAACAGGAAGGAGCTGTTGCTCGCTACAGACAAGGCTGGAAACCTAACCAGTCCTGGAACAAGGGCAAGCAGGCCAGGAAACCGGCTGCTGCCCCTAAAACAGCATGAATTGAGGGCCCCCGATCCGGGATCGGATCTAGTGGGGGGCAGACTTTCTCTCTTCGCCCAGGCTTGGGCAAGAGATGTCCAGGATCCCTGGGCACTAGAGATAATATCTCAGGGATACCTTCTGGACTTCAAATACTCTCCTCCAAGAGAGAGATTTCATCTGTCAAGGTTGTCAACAATCCAGACAAAGAAAGAGGCGTTTCTACGCTGCGTACAAGAGCTCTTGTTAATGGGAGTAATCCATCCAGTTCCACGGTCGGAACAGGGACGGGGGTTTTACTCAAATCTGTTTGTGGTTCCCAAAAAAGAGGGAACTTTCAGACCAATCCTGGACTTAAAGATCCTAAACAAATTCCTAAGAGTTCCATCGTTCAAGATGGAGACTATTCGGACAATTTTACCTATGATCCAAGAGGGTCAGTACATGACCACTGTAGATTTAAAAGATGCTTACCTTCACATACCGATTCACAAAGATCATTACCGGTACCTAAGGTTTGCCTTCCTAGACAGGCATTACCAGTTTGTGGCTCTTCCATTCGGATTGGCTACAGCTCCAAGAATCTTCACAAAGGTTCTGGGTGCTCTTCTGGCGGTACTAAGACCGTGGGGAATCTCGGTAGCTCCATACCTAGACGACATTCTGATACAAGCTTCAAGCTTTCAAACTGCCAAGTTTCATACAGAGTTAGTACTGGCATTTCTAAGGTCACATGGATGGAAGGTGAACGAAAAGAAAAGTTCACTCGTTCCACTCACAAGAGTTCCCTTCCTGGGGACTCTTATAGATTCTGTAGAAATGAAGATTTACCTGACAGAGGACAGGCTAACAAGACTTCAAAGTGCTTGCCGCACCCTTCATTCCATTCAACACCCGTCAGTGGCTCAATGCATGGAGGTAATCGGCTTAATGGTAGCGGCAATGGACATAGTACCCTTTGCACGCTTACACCTCAGACCACTGCAACTGTGCATGCTAAGTCAGTGGAATGGGGATTACTCAGACTTATCCCCTTCTCTGAATCTGGATCAAGAGACCAGAAATTCTCTTCTATGGTGGCTTTCTCGGCCACATCTGTCCAGGGGGATGCCATTCAGCAGACCAGACTGGACAATTGTAACAACAGACGCCAGCCTTCTAGGTTGGGGTGCCGTCTGGAATTCTCTGAAGGCTCAGGGACAATGGAGTCAGGAGGAGAGTCTCCTGCCAATAAACATTCTGGAATTGAGAGCAGTTCTCAATGCACTCCTGGCTTGGCCCCAGTTGACAACTCGGGGGTTCATCAGGTTTCAGTCGGACAACATCACGACCGTAGCTTACATCAACCATCAGGGAGGGACAAGAAGCTCCCTAGCTATGATGGAAGTATCAAAGATAATTCGCTGGGCAGAGTCTCACTCTTGCCACCTGTCAGCAATCCACATCCCGGGAGTGGAGAACTGGGAAGCGGATTTCTTAAGTCGTCAGACTTTTCATCCGGGGGAGTGGGAACTTCATCCGGAGGTCTTTGCCCAAATACTTCGACGTTGGGGCAAACCAGAGATAGATCTCATGGCGTCTCGACAGAACGCCAAGCTTCCTCGTTACGGGTCCAGATCCAGGGATCCAGGAGCAGTCCTGATAGATGCCCTGACAGCACCTTGGGACTTCAGGATGGCTTACGTGTTTCCACCCTTCCCGATGCTTCCTCGATTGATTGCCAGAATCAAACAGGAGAGAGCATCAGTGATTCTAATAGCACCTGCATGGCCACGCAGGACTTGGTATGCAGACCTGGTGGACATGTCATCCTGTCCACCTTGGTCTCTACCTCTGAAACAGGACCTTCTGATTCAGGGTCCTTTCAAACATCAAAATCTAACTTCTCTGAAGCTGACTGCTTGGAAATTGAACGCTTGATTTTATCAAGACGTGGGTTTTCTGAGTCAGTTATTGATACCTTAATACAGGCTAGGAAACCTGTTACCAGAAAGATTTACCATAAGATATGGCGTAAATACCTATATTGGTGTGAATCCAAAGGTTACTCTTGGAGTAAGGTTAGGATTCCTAGGATATTGTCTTTTCTACAAGAAGGTTTAGAAAAGGGTTTATCGGCTAGTTCATTAAAGGGACAGATCTCAGCTCTGTCCATTCTGTTACACAAACGTCTGTCAGAAGTTCCTGACGTCCAGGCTTTTTGTCAGGCTTTGGCCAGGATTAAGCCTGTGTTTAAAACTGTTGCTCCACCATGGAGTTTAAACCTTGTTCTTAAAGTTTTACAGGGCGTTCCGTTTGAACCCCTTCATTCCATTGATATAAAGTTGTTATCTTGGAAAGTTCTATTTTTAATGGCTATTTCCTCGGCTCGAAGAGTCTCTGAATTATCAGCCTTACATTATGATTCTCCTTATTTGATTTTTCATTCGGATAAGGTAGTTCTGCGTACTAAACCTGGGTTCTTACCTAAGGTAGTTACTAACAGGAATATCAATCAAGAGATTGTTGTTCCTTCTTTGTGCCCAAATCCTTCTTCGAAGAAGGAACGTCTACTGCACAACCTGGATGTAGTCCGTGCTCTAAAATTTTACTTACAGGCAACTAAGGAATTTCGACAAACGTCTTCTCTGTTTGTCGTTTACTCTGGTCAGAGGAGAGGTCAAAAAGCTTCTGCTACCTCTCTTTCTTTTTGGCTTCGTAGCATAATTCGTTTAGCTTATGAGACTGCTGGACAGCAGCCTCCTGAAAGAATTACAGCTCATTCTACTAGAGCTGTGGCTTCCACTTGGGCCTTCAAGAATGAGGCCTCTGTTGAACAGATTTGCAAGGCTGCAGCTTGGTCTTCGCTTCATACTTTTTCCAAATTTTACAAATTTGACACTTTTGCTTCATCGGAGGCTATTTTTGGGAGAAAGGTTCTTCAGGCAGTGGTTCCTTCTGTATAAAGAGCCTGCCTATCCCTCCCGTCATCCGTGTACTTTTGCTTTGGTATTGGTATCCCAGAAGTAATGATGACCCGTGGACTGATCACACTTAACAGAAGAAAACATAATTTATGCTTACCTGATAAATTCCTTTCTTCTGTAGTGTGATCAGTCCACGGCCCGCCCTGTTTTTAAGGCAGGTAAATATTTTTTAATTTATACTCCAGTCACCACTTCACCCTTGGTTTCTCCTTTCTCGTTGGTCCTTGGTCGAATGACTGGGAGTGACGTAGAGGGGAGGAGCTATATGCAGCTCTGCTGGGTGAATCCTCTTGCACTTCCTGTTGGGGAGGAGTAATATCCCAGAAGTAATGATGACCCGTGGACTGATCACACTACAGAAGAAAGGAATTTATCAGGTAAGCATAAATTATGTTTTTCTATTGACTTGCATTTAGTATTGTGTTGTGCTAAATATTAAATAACTCCTCGGGCGTTAACACAATGTTATCTATATATTCCACATGAACTAGAAGTCTCCTGTTGTGAAAAGCAAATACAAAAGCTTGTGATAAGAGGCTGTCTATAGTGGATTAGAAACAAGCAGAAATTTAGAGGTTTAAATGTTATAAAGTATATTAATATAACAATGTTGGTTGTGCAAAGCTGGGGAATGGGTAGTAAAGGCATTATCTATCTTTTAAAACAATAGCAATTTTAGTGTTGACTGTCCCTTTAAAGGGACAGTATACACCAATTTTCATTTAACTGCATGTAATACACTACTATAAAGAAGAATATGCACAGATACTGATCTAAAAATTCAGTATAAAACCTTTAAAAACCTACTTATAAGCTCCCAATTAAGCTCGGTTGATGAGGTTAGGCTGGGACACCCACTAAAATGGGCTCAAAGCAGACCCCTCCCTGTATATGAAAAGAACCATTATGCAAACAGTGGCAAGTAGGAGTCTGTAGACATCAGTATACATCTAAAACTTAACTTTGGGGCTTAGTTAGGAGTCTGAAAATCAGCACAATTTTATTTAAAAAATAAGCAAAACTACATACACATTGTTAAAAAATATCCCCAGTTGGGCTATACAAATGGATAATCTACAAAACATTTATGCAAAGAAAAAGCTAGTGTACAATGTCATATGGTACAGTAAATTCAATTTTAGTGCATATTTAGTTAAAATTATCAGCATAATTTGTACCCCTAATGCTTATTGGAGTCCTGATGTTTTCTATAGGTGATCTGTCATATGTACACCACTTTGTGTCCAAGTTAGGGGAACTGATTAATAGATAGTGGTTGTGTATATTTTTTGTGAAAAACCATAAAAATCTTGCATGCAACATTAAAAATAATATATATACTATAGCTGTTCAATGTTTATTGTTATTAGTTTACTTTGTTACAAAAAAAAAATGGAAAAATTGTTAAGTTAAAAGGCCCTCAATGTTGGGTACTTTATTTGAACATTTTTCAGAAGAGCCCTACAATCAGCACTCTATTGAACTCCTTATGGACTCACTTATTTGAGTTATGTATGGACTCTACACCTCACATGGGGACTATGCCTTTACTCTTTTTCTTGTAATTGATAATCAAATTTTTTTGACACATATATGTTTTAATAAAAAATAAACAATTTTTCTTTAAAAAAAAAAAAAAATATATATATATATATATATATATATATATATATATATAGGTCTAAGTGTTTTCATTCTGTGACCAGATTAATAGTTATTGATCCATTGTGCAAGAATGTTTAGAAATGTGTTTTTGTTTAAAGAGATAGTTTCATAAAGTCTTGTCTTAAAGGGAGTGAACAAACCCTGCCCATATCTACCCAGAAACAACAGTGTCCTGCCTGTAACTCCATCCTCCCAAATGCTGCCCTACCCACAAATTACTGGTGTGCTATTGCCCATAAGCTCTTAACTTCCCACATCCCAGAATTCATCTTGTTGGGAGGTATGCTTAATAATTTCTGGGGAATCCTGAAACTTAAAGGTATACTAAACTCAATTTTCTTTCCATAAGGCAGGGAGAGTCCACAACTTCATTCCTTACTGTTGGGAAAAACAACACCTGGCCACCAGGAGGAGGCAGAGACACCCCAGCCAAAGGCTTAAATATCCCTCCCACTTCCCCCAGTCATTCTTTGCCTTTCGTCACTAGAGGAAGGATGACAGAGAAGTGTCAGAAGATTCGGATAGTTCCTTAAATGGGTATGTTCCCTTCAAGAAAGGACTGGAGTTTTAAGTAATCATATAAACCTCTCAGTGAGAGTATTGATTAACATTAGAGTCTGGAGATGCAGGGAAAGTTTTTCTGTGAAGCAATCCAGACTGTCTATCTAACAGCTCCCGGGCGATCAGCGTTAACGAGGTACACTGCTTGCTTTTTTACACTCAGGTCCCTGTCAGAACACTGCGGCACGACTAGAGCTGCAACAACTAATCGTCATAATCGATAATAATCGATTATGAAAATAGTTGTCAACGAATTTCATAATCGATTAATCGATTAGTTGGTTTGCAATTAGTTGGTCTGCGCACAACACCAGCTGCTTCACTCCAATGAACTCCTGCATATGATATTGTGTTTTATGGTTATGTCCTTAGCCTAAAGGGCATCTACAGACGTCTACTTTTCACTTTTTCAGGACAGTATAAGTTTACAACTACCCCTAGCTTATGTGCAACCCAGATATAATAGTTATTATTTGGATTGTTTATATTAAATCAGGTGATTTGTTACTATGCTTTGCATGATATAGTGCTGAGCTTGTTATTTACACCTAGCCCCTAGATTGATGGGAGTTATTTAAATTGATGTGCACTATTATCTGTTTGCACAATTATTAGCGTATTGCTTGCTATTGCTGATTATATGTACTGTATAAATAAATGTGTAAGGCTTTGTCCTGTTATTGATATACAGTCCTTAGCGCTTTTGATTTTGTTTTTTTATATGTTTAATAAATTGTGATAATATGTATGATTCAACCTTTATAAGTATATATCCGTTATTTTTAGAGCGGACTAGCTATTTCCCCTAACCTTATAGCTGGTTATTTACCATTGCATATAGATATTCAAGATATTTTTATGTTCGAATGAAGTCAAGGGTTACTTTGAGAGGCCCCTTGCCAAGGTAGAAAACACTTACGGCTAGATTTAGAGTTTTGTCGGTAAGGACCCGCGTAGCTAACGCCGGCTTTTTTCTGGCCGCACCATAAAAATAACTCTGGTATTGAGAGTCCACAGAAAGGCTGCGTTAGGCTCCAAAAAAGGAGCGTAGAGCATATTTAACGCAGCTTCAACTCTCGATACCAGAGTTGCTTACGGACGCGGCCAGCCTCAAAAACGTGCTTGTGCACGATTCCCCCATAGGAAACAATGGGGCTGTTTGAGCTGAAAAAAACCTAACACCTGCAAAAAAGCCGCGTTCAGCTCCTAACCCAGCCCCATTGTTTGCTATGCGGAAACACTTCCTACGTCTGCACCTAACACCCTAACGTGTACCCCGAGTCTAAACACCCCTAACCTTACACTTATTAACCTCTAATCTGCCGCCCCCGCTATCGCTGACCCCTGCATATTATTTTTAACCCCTAATCTGCCGCTCCGTAAACCGCCGCTACTTACATTATCCTTATGTACCCCTAATCTGCTGCCCCTAACACCGCCGACCCCTATATTATATTTATTAACCCCTAATCTGTCCTCCCTAACATCGCCGACACCTAACTTCAATTATTAACCCCTAATCTGCCCGCCCGGAGCTCACCGCTATTGTAATAAATGTATTAACCCCTAAAGCTAAGTCTAACCCTAACACTAACACCCCCCTAAGTTAAATATAATTTTAATCTAACGAAATTAATTAACTCTTATTAAATAAATTATTCCTATTTAAAGCTAAATACTTACCTGTAAAATAAATCCTAATATAGCTACAATATAAATTATAATTACATTGTAGCTATTTTAGGATTAATATTTATTTTACAGGTAACTTTGTATTTATTTTAACCAGGTACAATAGCTATTAAATAGTTAAGAACTATTTAATAGTTACCTAGTTAAAATAATTACAACATTACCTGTAAAATAAATCGTAACCTAAGTTACAATTAAACCTAACACTATACTATCATTAAATTAATTAAATAAAATACCTACAATTACCTACAATTAAACCTAACACTACACTATCAATAAATTAATTAAATACAATATCTACAAATAACTACAATGAAATAAACTAACTAAAGTACAAAAAATAAAAAAGAACTAAGTTACAAAAAATAAAAAAATATCTACAAACATAAGAAAAATATTACAACAATTTTAAACTAATTACACCTACGCCCCCTAATAAAATAATAAAGACCCCCAAAATAACAAAATGCCCTACCCTATTCTAAATTACTAAAGTTCAAAGCTCTTTTACCTTACCAGCCCTGAACAGGGCCCTTTGCGGGGCATGCCCCAAGAAGTTCAGCTCTTTTGCCTGTAAAAAAAACATATAATACCCCCCCCAACATTACAACCCACCACCCACATACCCCTAATCTAACCCAAACCCCCTTAAATAAACCTAACACTAAGCCCCTGAAGATCTTCCTACCTTATCTTCACCATACCAGGTTCACCGATCCGTCCTGAAAGCTCCTCCGATGTCCTGATCCAAGCCCAAGCGGGGGGCTGAAGAGGTCCATGATCCGGCTGAAGTCTTCATCCAAGTGGGAGCTGAAGAGGTCCATGATCCGGATGAAGTCTTCATCCAAGCGGGAGCTGAAGAGGTCCAAGATCCGGATGAAGTCTTCTATCAACGGCATCTTCAATCTTCTTTCTTCGGGAGCCATCATCTTCCATCCTACGCGGAACATCCTCTTCTCCCGACGCCTACTAGCCGAATGAAGGTTCCTTTAAGGGACGTCATCCAAGATGGCGTCCCTCGAATTCCGATTGTCTGATAGGATTCTATCAGCCAATCGGAATTAAGGTAGGAAAATTCTGATTGGCTGATGGAATCAGCCAATCAGAATCAAGTTCAATCCGATTGGCTGATCCGATCAGCCAATCAGATTGAGCTCGCATTCTATTGGCTGTTCCGATCAGCCAATAGAATGCGAGCTCAATCTGATTGGCTGATCGGATCAGCCAATCGGATTGAACTTGATTCTGATTGGCTGATTCTATCAGCCAATCAGAATATTCCTACCTTAATTCCGATTGGCTGATAGAATCCTATCAGCCAATCGGAATTCGAGGGATGACGTCCCTTAAAGGAACCGTCATTCTTCAGTTGGACGTCGCCGGATGAAGATGGGTCCGCGTCGGAGGTCTTCAGGATGGAGCCGGTCCTCATCGGATGAAGATAGAAGATGCCGCTTGGAAGATGATGGTTGCCGGTCCGGATCTACTCTTCTTCCCGGATAGGATGAAGACTTTGGAGCCTCTTCTGGACCTCTTCAGCCCCAGCCCCCGCTTGGGTTGGATGAAGATTTTGGAGCCAGGACGGATCGGTGATACCTGGTGAGGTGAAGACAAGGTAGGATGATCTTCAGGGGCTTAGTGTTAGGTTTATTTAAGGGGGGTTTGGGTTAGATTAGGGGTATGTGGGTGGTGGGTTGTAATGTTGGGGGGGGGTATTGTATGTTTTTTTTTTTACAGGAAAAAGAGCTGAACTTCTTGGGGCATGCCCCGCAAAGGGCCCTGTTCAGGGCTGGTAAGGTAAAAGAGCTTTGAACTTTAGTAATTTAGAATAGGGTAGGGCATTTTTTATTTTGGGGGTCTTTGTTATTTTATTAGGGGGCTTAGAGTAGGTGTAATTAGTTTAAAATTGTTGTAATATTTTTCTTATGTTTGTAAATATTTTTTTATTTTTTGTAACTTAGTTCTTTTTTATTTTTTGTACTTTAGTTAGTTTATTTCATTGTAGTTATTTGTACATATTGTATTTAATTAATTTATTGATAGTGTAGTGTTAGGTTTAATTGTAGGTAATTGTAGGTATTTTATTTAATTAATTTAATGATAGTATAGTGTTAGGTTTAATTGTAACTTAGGTTAGGATTTATTTTACAGGTAATTTTGTAATTATTTTAACTAGGTAACTATTAAATAGTTCTTAACTATTTAATAGCTATTGTACATGTTTAAAATAATTACAAAGTTGCCTGTAAAATAAATATTAATCCTAAAATAGCTACAATGTAATTATAATTTATATTGTAGCTATATTAGGATTTATTTTACAGGTAAGTATTTAGTTTTAAATAGGAATAATTTATTTAATAAGAGTTAATTAATTTCGTTAGATTAAAATTATATTTAATTTAGGGGGGTGTTAGTGTTAGGGTTAGACTTAGCTTTAGGGGTTAATACATTTATTAGAATAGTGGTGAGCTTCGGTCGGCAGATTTGGGGTTAATGTTTTAAATTAGGTTCAGTGATGTTAGGGAGGGCAGATTAGGGGTTAATACTATTTATTATAGGGTTAGTGATGCGGATTAGGGGTTAATAACTTTATTATAGTAGCGGTGCGGTCCGGTCGGCAGATTAGGGGTTAATAAGTGTAAGCAGGTGGAGGCGACGTTGTGGGGGGCAGATTAGGGGTTAATAAATATAATATAGGGGTCGGCGGTGTTAGGGGCAGCAGATTAGGGGTACATAGCTATAATGCAGGTGGCGGCGCTTTGCGGTCGGCAGATTAGGGGTTAATTATTGTAGGTAGTTGGCGGCGACGTTGTGGGGGGCTGATTAGGGGTTAATAAATATAATACATGGGTCGGTGGTGTTAGGGGCAGCAGATTAGGGGTACATAAGTATAACGTAGGTGGCGGTCGGCAGATTAGGGGTTAAAAAAATTTAATCGAGTGGCGGCGATGTGGGGGGACCTCGGTTTAGGGGTACATAGGTAATGGGTGTTAGTGTACTTTAGAGTACAGTAGTTAAGAGCTTTATGAACCGGCGTTAGCCCAGAAAGCTCTTAACTACTGACTTTTTTCTGCGGCTGGAGTTTTGTCGTTAGATTTCTAACGCTCACTTCAGACACGACTCTAAATACCGGAGTTAGAAAGATCCCATTGAAAAGATAGGATACGCAAATGACGTAAGGGGATCTGCGGTATGGAAAAGTCGCGGCTGAAAAGTGAGCGTTAGACCCTTTTTTGAGTGACTCCAAATACCGGAGTTAGCCTAAAACCAGCGTTAGGAGCCTCTAACGCTGGTTTTCACGGCTAACGCCAAACTCCAAATCTAGGCCATAGCATTGGTTAAGAGCTAACAAAGATAAATATCCCACTTTAGTGAAATTGGCAAAACCCTACTTATACACCACCTCAACAGCCTTTTCTCTGCTGCAGGAAATATAGCTGCAAACAGAGAACCAGACTTAGCCAGAAGCATGTGGACATGTTGAGATTTTTGCATTTCAATGCAAAGTTTCTGAAAGAGTGAATAACAGAATGTTATTAACAGTGATAGTCTAACTCTTTCTAGTTCTACCTCTTTTCAAACAGTTTGTGGTTTTGTTTAATTATAAAACTGTGCTCTGCTGCTTAAAAATTGAAGAAACAGTTGTGTTGATGTAAAGTTTTAGTTTGAAGTTTATATTTGCAACACTCATTATGTGGATTTTATTTAAAGCATAGAAAACTATTATTGATTCTCTTTTTATCCCATTAGTCAATTAATCGAAAAAATAATCGGCCGATTAATTGATTATGAAAATAATCGTTAGTTGCAGCCCTAGGCACGACTGTCACACTTGAGAGGCTGCATCTGTGCCACAGCATAGATCCTGGAGGGTAAGTCTGCTTTATTTTACTATTTAGCATGGACTCCTATTGTTAGGGTTACTGTGTGACGCCTCATAACCTCAATAGGATCAAGGGTTAATATCTCCTTTAATTCAGAGATTAATTTGGAACAGTTTGGGGATATTTGTACTGCTTTGTTCTCTAAGGAACACACTGTGAAGGTTTGGACTCAAATAGACTGCGTACTTTTGGCAATGGAACAGACAGGTTTCACTTTAGTTTTTGTGAGTTGCGCAGCTTCTAATAGCTTTGTGCACTTTTTCTCATAGCAGGGGAGGTCCCTTCTTGCGCACTACGTAATCTGGTGCGTCTCATTCGTTATCCTTTCGATCCTACTGTAGGAACTCTGACAATTCTACGGAGAACCTTCTATAGCTGTCTGGGTCTAGGAGGTGGTGGGTGCCCCAGCTATTAGGGTTATAAAGGTCCCTCTTTTTATTACTAAAACAAGTCACAGAGAAATTGTTGTTTAAATCTGTTTTCTTACTGGGGAATTGCATCTCCAGCAATGGAGGACTCTGATAATACGTTAGATGGTTCTGCACCTTCTATTCTAAATAATAATACCTATTTATACTGTGAGGAGGCAGTGTTTTGTCCACCTGCTCAATTTTGTTCCAATTACCTGGGTACCATTCTAAAGTCTAAGAAGGGAGCTAAATCTGCTAACCCCCCTAGCATAATTAGTCCCTCTGAGCCGTCAACCTCTCAGGATTCTGTGGTCCAGGAGATAGCCTACCCCATCCCCTCAAACCTCTTCACATGCAGTTCCCCACGGCACGCCTAATACTCCGGCTGGAGGGGGCTTTTTCTCTGTGGACTTTACCACACAGTTACAATCTGCTGTGTCTGCGGCCCTGAGTGCCTTACCTATCTCTGAGAAATGAAAGAGAAAGGTTAACTATTTCTGGGAAATGAAAGAGAAAGGTTAAACATAGTTCTACTGAATTAGATTCGGCAAATTTCCTATCGAATTTAGCCAGTATGTCTCAATTGTCCGAGGATGAGTTAACCTCTGTAGCGTCAGATGGTGAACTCTCGGAGTCGGAGACTTCATTTACTAAACCCCCTCCTTCCGAGGAGCCCTCCTTCAGATTTAAGATTGAGCATGTGCATTTTTTACTAAAGGAGGTTCTGTCTACTTTAGAGATTCCGGAAGTAAAACTGCCTGAGGAACCTGATTCCTAAGTTAGACAGGGTTTTTGAGGACAGAAATGCTCCTCAAACTTTTCCTGTCCCAGTTCGCATGGCAAATATTATCAGTAGTGAATGGGAAAGAGTTGGAACTCCTTTTTTCCCCTTAGTCAACTTTTAAGAAGTTATTCCTGGTCCCTGATTCTCAGCTGGAATTGTGTGGTTCCATCCCTAAGGTGGATGGTGCCATTTCGATGCTAGCTAAGCATACCACTATCCCTCTGGAAGTTCTTCCTTTAGAAAACCTATGGACAGGAAGTTGGAAAGTTCCAACACACAGTATTTTTATTTCAACCAGCAGCAGCGGTTGTTGCTGGGGCTGCCACCTACTGGTGTGACTGTCAGAACTTAACGAGATAGAATCTCCCCTTGAGAATATTTAGGAGAGGATTAAGGCCTTAAGAATAGCTAACTCCTTTATCTGTGATACAAATATGCAGATTATATGCCTCAACGCTAAGGCTTCAGGCTTTGCGGTCCTAGCTTGCAGAGCTCTCTGGTTTAAATCTTGGTCTGCAGATAGGGTTTCTAAATCCAGACTCCTTTCCTTACCCTTGAAGAAAAAAGGTTTTCTTTGGTCAAGGCCTGGACTCTATTATTTCTACTGTTACCAGAGGGAAAGGTGCTTTCCTTCCACAGGATAAGAACAACAGACCTAAGGGACAGCAGTCTTCTAATTTTCGTTCCTTTTGTTCCGTCCTCCAAGCCTGAGAAATCCAAGAGTACCTGGAAACCTGCTCAGTCCTGGAATAAGTCGAAGAAGGCTAAGAAGCCCGCAGATAACAAATCTACATGAAGGGGCGGCCCCTGATCCGAAATCGGATTGAGTAGGGGCCAGACTGTGGTTTTTCTCAGACGCCTAGTTTCAGAATGTTCAAGACCCTTGGGTACTGGAGGTTGTATCTCAAGGGTACAGGATAGGATTCAAATCTCATCCGCCCAGGGGCAGATTTCTCCTCTCCAGATGGTCTACAAGACCAGAGAAGAGGACAGCCTTTTTAGATTGCGTAAGGGTTCTATCCTCCTCAGGAGTAATAGTCCAGGTACCTGCATCAGAAAGAGGTCTGGGGTTCTATTCAAACCTCTTCGTAGTACCCAAAAAGGAGGGAACTTTTCGTCCAATTCTGGACTTGAAGTGCCTTAACAAATTTTTAAGTGTCCCCTCCTTCAAGATAGAGACAATCAGATCGATCCTTCCCCTGGTTCAGGAAGGACAATTTATGACTACCATCGATCTGAAGAATGCATAACTGCATGTTCCGATCCACAAGGATCATTTTCAGTTCCTAAGGTTTGCTTTTCTGGATCAGCAATTCCAGTTCATAGCACTTCCATTTGGCTTAGCTACTGCACCCAGGATATTTACAAAGGTTCTGGGTGCTCTGATGGCTGTAGCCAGATCCCAAGGAATTGCAGTAGCAACGTACCTGGACGATATCTTGGTACAGGCACCACCTTTTCCTCTGGCAAAGGATCACTCAGAATTTCTTCTAAGTCTTCTTCGGTCTCATGGATGGAAGATAAACTTGGAAAAGAGTTCTCTTACTCCAAATACCAGAGTGAATTTCTTGGGTATGGTTATAGACTCTGTATCCATGAGGATCTGTCTAACAGATCAGAGATGTTGCAAGCTTGACATCAGCGTGCCTTGCCCTCCAGGCCGCTTTAAGATCTTCGGTGGCCCAATGCATGGAGGTGATTGGACTCATGGTGGATGGATATGGATATTATTCCTTTTGCCAGATTCCATTTTAGACCTTTACAACTATGCATACTGAGGCAATAGAATGGCGATCATTCGGACCTGTCCCAATAGATCGTATTGGAAAGCCTGTCTCGAGGCACATGCTTCTTGAGACCGCCCTGGGAGATTGTGACTACGGATTTCAGCCTTTCATGCTGGGGAGCAGTCTTGGGTGCCAGAAAAGCACAAGGTTTGTGGACTCAGAAGGAGTCCACTCTTCCAATCAATATTTTGGAACTGCTGGCAATCTTCATTGCGCTGAAGGCTTGGCCCCAGCTGAGTGTGTCCCAGTTTATGAGATTCATATCAGACAATATAACTACAGTCGCCTACATCAACCATCAAGGAGGAACGAGGAGTTCCTTAGTGATGAGGGAGGTGTCCCAAGTGTAAGAATGGGCAGAAGCCCACAATTGCATGCTGTTAGCGATCCACATTCCGGGTGTGAACAACTGGGAAGCAGACTTCCTCAGCAGATAGTCCTTTCACAGCGGAATGGTCCCTCCCCCCCTGAGGTGTTTGCAGAAATTTGCAGCAGATGGGGGATGCCGGAGATAGATCTCATGGCCTCTCATCTCAATGCCAAACTAACCAAGTACTTTTCGAGATCAAGGGATCCTCGAGCAGAGTTAATAGACGCTCTAGCGGTTCCATTCTGGTAAGACTGTCCTCTTCTCCTCCATGGAGGTTACCTTGTCGCAGGAACCTGCTGATACAGGGTCCCTTACTACATTAAAATCTAGATTATCTAAAGGCTGACTGCGTGGAGATTGAACGCTTAGTCCTAGCCAGGAGTGGAGTCTTTGAGAGTGTCATAGACACTTTGATTCAAGCTTGTAAGCCGGTTACTCTGTGCATCTACCACTGGTGTGAGGAACGTGGTTTTTCTTAGCATAAGGTGAAGGTTGCCAGAATGTTATCCTTTCTCCAGGATGGTTTGAGAAGGGTCTATCTGCCAGTTCTCTGAAGGGACAGATATCGTCCCTTTCAGTGTTGCTGCACAAGAGAATAGCTGAGCTTCCGGATGTGCAGTCCTTTGTTAAAGGGACAGTCAAGTCCCAAAAAAAAAAAAATCATGATTGAGATAGGGCATGCCATTTTAAACCACTTTCCAATTTACTTTTATCACCAAGTTTGCTTTGTTCTCTTGGTATTCTTAGTTGAAAGCTAAACCTAGTTGGTTCATATGCTAATTTCTTAGACCTTGAAGGCCGCCTCTAATCTGAAAGCATTTTGACAGTTTTTCACCACTAGAGGGCGTTAGTTCATGTAACATTGAACTCATGCACGTGAAGTTACCCTGGAGTGAGCACTGATTAGCTGAAATGCAAGTCTGTCAAAAGAACTGAAATAAGAGGGCAGTTTGCAGAGGCTTAGATACAAAGTAATCACAGAGGTAAAAAGTGTATTATTATAACTGTGTTGGTTATGCAAAACTGGGGAATGTGTAATAAAGGGATTATCTATCTTTTTAAACAACAAAAATTCTGGTGTTGACTTTCCCTTTTAGGCTCTCACTAGGATCAGACCTGTGTTTAGACCTATGGCAAAACAATCTTGTTTTGCATGTTTTGCAGCAGGCTCAGTTTGAGCCCATGCATATTGTTGACATTAAACTGTTATCTTGGAAGGTTTTGTTTCTGTTAGCCATTGCCTCTGCTTGCAGAGTCTCTGAGATTTTGGCTTTACAGTGTGACCCCCCTTACCTTGTTTTCCATGCCGATAAGGCGGTTTTACGCACTAGTTTAGGTTTCCTTCCTAAGGTGGTCTCAGATTGTAACCTTAATCAAGAGATTGTTGTTACCTTCAGGCCACTAAGGAGTTCAGACAATCTTCATCTTTGTGGTTTATGCAGGTGGACGTAAGGACCAGAAGGCCACTAAGTCTTCCTTGTCTTTTTGGTTAAGCAGCCTCCTGAGAGGATAACGGCTCATTCCACTAGGCTTTTAAGAACCAAGCCTCTATGGATCAGATTTGTGTAAGGCAGCTACCTGGTCCTCCTTACATACTTTTTCTAAATTTTACAAATTTGATGTGTTTGCTTCGGCTGAAGCAACTTTTGGGAGAAAGATTTTGCAGTCTGTGGTGACCTCAGATTAGGGTCCACATTTTTTCTGTTCCCTCCCGTTATTCCTTCAGTGTCCTCTGGAGCTTGGGTATTTTCCCAACAGTAAGGAATTAAGTCATGGACTCTCCCTGCCTTATGGATAGAAAACTAAATGTATGCTTATCAGATAAATTCCTTTCTTTCCTGGCACCTTTATACCCTGATGTTACTCCTACTTTTCCTCGTTCCCTTTGCTGAATGACATGGGGGAAGTGGGAGCAATATTTAAGCCTTTGGCTGGGGTGTCTTTGCCTCCTCCTGGTGGCCAGGTGTTGTTTTTCCCAACAGTAAGGAATTAAGTTGTGGACTCTTCCTGCCAGGAAAGAAAGGAATTTATCTGGTAAGCATAAATTACGTGTTTTTTTGTTTCATTATTCAGATAGAGCATGCAACTTTCTAATGTACTCCTATTATCAAATTTTCTTCATTCTCTATCTTTATTTAAAAAGCAAAAATGTAAAGCTTAGGAGCTGGCCCATTTTAGGTTCAGCACCCTGGATAGCGCTTGATTATTGGTTTGCTACATTTAGCCACCAATAAGCAAATGTAACCCAGGTTCTGAACCAAAAATGGGTCGGCTATCAATATTTTTTTGGTTCTCTTGCTATTTTTAACGAAGAAAAAGTGATAATAGGAGTAAATTAGAAAGTTGCTTAAAATTGCATGCTCTATCTGAATCATTAAAGAAAAAAAATGTCTTTAGTATCCCTTTAACCTTTTACTCTTTGATTAAGGACCGGTTATTTTACAAATGTTTTATGAAATGTTTAAGCAATGTGAATGCAGTAAGGTAGTAGCCAATTAAATAATTTTGCATCATCTTTATCCAGGGTTTGAAAAATCAGGCTCGGGTGAAGTTAAATATAGTGAGGTGCCCTCCCGTTACCACTGTCTTGATTAGAAGACCCGACCTCCGGTATCAACTTGGCTTCAGTGTACAGAATGGCATTGTAAGTGACTGTGTTTTGACTGTGGTTAATGTGTCATCTTTACTGGTTATTCTAATACATAATATAAGGATATACTGTAAAATAGTGAGTGTGATTGCAATTCACAGTATAGTGAGTATGATTGTATTCAGTGAAAAATAGCGACTAGTTGTTCCGTCTAGGGATATACAGTAGACATAGTTTGTATAGTGATAATAGCCTGATTTACTAAATGCAGTGTGACATTCGTTACTTTGTAAATACAATTTAATAGGACATGAAATCCCCCCAAAAAAATGCATGATTTTTTTTTTATAGCATACCTAGTCTCAGGAGTAGCAATGCACTACATTGAACTAGCTGCTGATTGGTGGCTGCACATATTTGCCTCTTGTCATTGCCTGACTTTATAGGTTCAGCTTCTTCCTAGTAGTACATTGCTGCTCCTTCAACAAAAAATACCAAGTGAATGAAGCAAATTTGAAATAGAAGTAAATTGGAATATTGTTTAAAATCACGTAAAGATTTTTTTGGGGGGTTTCATTTGACTTTAAAGGACCACAAACTCAGGCCCATAAAAACAATTATATAATTTCTATGTATACTGTCTAATAAAACAGCTTTTAACTTTAATTTCCCTTCTTTTCCTCCCCACCACTTGTCCACCTCTGCATCTTCAGATATAGAAGCAGAGTGCTACTGCCCAGACCTGACACTTGAACAGAGGCAGAGTGAGGGCAGCATGGGCAAGGCCTTTTCTCTCTATAAAAGTTAGTGCTTCAGCTACCATTTGGCTGTAGCTCTCTGCTTCTGTAGACAGCAGTGGAAATGTGGGGAGAAGGACGAGAAATGTAAGTAAATTAAAAGCTGTTTGATTAAACAGACTTTTGAATTAACTATTTTTTTCCTTACAGCATTTGAGAGTTATAATGAATATATAGAACTGAAATACTTGTTTTTAATATGACAAAGGAAGTCAAAGTGAGGGAATTCAATTAAAAAACAAACTTTTCAGTTTGCTTTTATTATAAAATGTACCCATTTCTGTAGGTGTCCTTTCTTGAAACGAATCTTCTTTCTATTAGTGCATATTTCATATCTAATACTAATACACTGTGGACCATAACTATAGAATACACTGAGGCCACCTAACTGTATACGATCTGTTAGTACTTGTGGAATCTATATCACTATTGGCAGCCAAAGATAAGTTAAAAGATAACGATTATTAATTATCTCAAATGAAAATAACAGACCTTGTCAGAACATATCCTCTTATCCCTATTTTTGATACTTCAAAACATGATTTTTTTTCGCCCCCCTTTGGCTGCCAATAGTGATATAGATTTCATTAGTACTAACAGACCATTTTCTGTTTGGTGGTGTCAGTGTTTACTATATTTTAGGTCCGCAATGATTTAGTCTAATACATGTAGCTATGGTATATAAGCACCACGCACACAAGTTAGATGGGTGCTGATTTCAGCTTAACGGGTCAAACTGTGTTGGGCTAGTGAATACTTACTGGACTTTCATCAAGTGTGAGGACTCGAGCATTTGGAAGTTCATGAGAGCATATTGAGGTACACACCTGAGCATGCACATGTGCTATATATCAGCAGTTTTTGCAACAATGTTTGTAACTGTAATACGCATAGTACTCAAAACGCATGCATGCTCTAGAGCGTACAAGTTTCAACAAAGGATACCAAAAGAAAGTTAAATATGACAGTAGACTTACATTGGAAAGTTTTATGAACATTTTAACTCTCTGAATAATCAGTTTTATGTTGACTTCCTTGACCTTTAATACAGTTTTATATTTAAATGACTAGGGTAGGCACTAATTGGTACAGCACCAGCGTTTTCACATTTCCCAGCAACTAATGGGCGTTATACCCGAATGTGTATTATTTGTGTCGTAATGTCTCTTACATTTACATACAGTATAAATAAAACTCAAGCTCTGATACATGGTTTAAATGTTTACATTTTTTATATTTTATTTTATGGAATAATTTTTTCTTTTCGTTGTAGACTAAAAATGTTTACTGAATTTAGATGACACTGTTAAGTGGTAAATGTGTATGCTGTCTCCTATTATTTCATTTTTCAATATAAATATCCTCTAGGCATCTGCTCTCATTTTTTCTAGCATGTTAGTTTCACGGACTGACCAAACACAATTAGACAAGCGACTTTGCCATGCTAGCACGGTTGTGTTACCATAGAGCTGCAAGTTCTGGCATGAAAGGGCCAAGTATTTACCTCACAGACGGCATTTACAGCTTGCCAGTGTTCTCCTGAGAATATATATCACAATTATAGCCTACAAACACGAATAGTCCACTCCATTATTATAAATACTATTTTTTTATGCTAAAGGAGTTAGATTCTTATTTAGCATTAAAATATATAGTGAGCATCCTACTAGAATTTGTTTGGATGTTATGTAAACATTGTTTTGAGTTGCAGTGTCTTACATCTCAGTTCTGCATGGTTTGTATTTATTCTTTATTGTGTACTAGTGGTTTTGCTATTATCTTCTATTTCTTGCAGATCTGTAGCCTTATGAGAGGTGGCATTGCAGAACGCGGGGGTGTGCGAGTGGGTCATCGAATCATCGAGATAAATGGGCAAAGCGTAGTGGCAACCCCTCATGAGAAGATAGTCCATATTCTTTCAAATGCCGTTGGTGAAGTAAGGATTTTATTATTGAATAAAGGCAAACCTGAAAGTCCTTTTTCATTTATTTCTTATTTTTACCACAATAATCTTTCATGGTTAAAGGATTCCAAAACTTTCGAGTTTTTTGCACCGACCATCAATTTAATATACTACACGTTAATATGTCATCACATACCAGTATTTTTACAGTCACACAAAGTTTCTGAACATTAGAAAAATGAATTTTTATTTTCTACTATGTCATATCAGCCAACCCTCAAATATGGGCTGTGCACGATCCAACTCACTTTCAAATAGTATTTAGAATTTTTGCATCTCATTAACGGGCAATGTTGTCCAAATGCGCATGTGCATTTCTATCCGTCGACCCGCGCATGTGCATATCCATTCACTAATTATTGCTGTGTTTAAAGAAATATATATTTTATACTCGTTATTGTTAGGGAGATTCTTGCAGCGCTCCGTTATTACCTGCTATCTTCAGCGTGGTCATCAGCTCTATCTGATCTAGATAAATCGGGTCTGCAGGTTTGAGTGACGTATAGTATGATGAGTAGTGAATATCGCGCATGCGCATAGTGGAAAGAATCCACCATTTTGATAACCTGGGTTATCGCTCACGTTTGGAGGATGCAAAGTTATTGCTGGTGGTGGGTTCGGAATTCAATGTATTTTCAGGATCGGATTTCTCAAAAACGGTAAAAGTAAGAAACGCAATGCAAATTACAAACCAATGTAAAATATTGAAATGGCCATTGCAGATCACTTTTTTAGTGTCCCTTTAAACATTCCGTATATTAAGTTCTGCATTTATTTTATAATTATTATTTATATTTCCCCTGGTACTTAGAGAGTAAATTTAAGATCCCTTTTATCAGATAAGAAAAGTCACTATTCTGCCAGCATCAGGAAATTTAAAGCCATTATTGGTAAAAAGATAATTGTATAAAGACTAGCAGCATATTAAAATGTGGGTGCATTATTTGGGGATTAATCATAAGAATATCCACTGTCTATTGCTTTTTATGCTTCTGCTTTGAATGCCTGCTGGGCATTACTATCATGCATATCTATTGGCCTTAACAATAAAACATACTTGTCCGTTATACCTGCTGGCATAGATGTTTATGTTGGCTATAATATTAGTCAGAATTATCTTTGTTGAAGGGCCATAATTCCCAAATGTTGAAACACTTGAAAGTGATGTAGCAAGCTGTAAAAAGCTGACTAGAAAATATCAGCTGAACATCTCTATGTAAAAAAGAAAGATATTTTACCTCAAAAGTTCCTCAGTACCCACATCCCATTATAAATGACTTCTAAGCAGCAAATTAGTATGTCTGTCCCGGGACAGCTAAGGGGTTGAGCCTCATGCACTCTCATGTTATTTCCCTATTCAGTTTAAAGGACGTTTACTATGAAATCTCATGAGAGTTAAGTCAAATCACACTAAAAGAGTTCATGACCTCAGCACTGTTGATGCTGATTGGCTGCAGTTCATTTCTTCATTATTTTATTTTTTTACCTGCAGCTGGGCAACAACTGAGTATAACTTTTTACACAGAACTTACTCTGCTGAGCTGAGGAGATTGTGAGGTAAAATATCTTCCCTTTTTTACATAGAGATGCTCAGGTGATATTTCTTTCATGTAATTAGCAAGAGTCCATGAGCTAGTGACGTATGGGATATACAGTCCTACCAGGAGGGGCAAAGTTTCCCAAACCTCAAAATGCCTATAAATACACCCCTCACCACACCCACAAATCAGTTTTACAAACTTTGCCTCCTATGGAGGTGGTGAAGTAAGTTTGTGCTAGATTCTACGTTGATATGCGCTCCGCAACAGGTTGGAGCCCGGTTTTCCTCTCAGCGTGCAGTGAATGTCAGAGGGATGTGAGGAGAGTATTGCCTATTTGAATGCAACGATCTCCTTCTACGGGGTCTATTTCATAGGTTCTCTGTTATCGGTCGTAGAGGTTCATCTCTTACCTCCCTTTTCAGAGCGACGATATACTCTTATATATATACCATTACCTCTGCTGATTTTCGTTTCAGTACTGGTTTGGCTTTCTACAACATGTAGACGAGTGTCCTGGGGTAAGTAAGTCTTATTTTCTGTGACACTCTAAGCTATGGTTGGGCGCTTTTTTATAAAGTTCTAAATATATGTATTCAAACATTTATTTGCCTTGACTCAGGATGTTCAACATTCCTTATTTTCAGACAGTCAGTTTCATATTTGGGATAATGCATTTGAATCAATTTGACTTTTTCCCTGTGGGCTGTTAGAGCTCGCGGGGGCTGAAAATGCTTCATTTTATTGTGTCATTCTTGGCGCAGACTTTTTTGGCGCAAAAAATCTTTTCTGTTTCCGGCGTCATACGTGTCGCCGGAAGTTGCGTCATTTTTTGACGTTCTTTTGCGCCAAAAAATGTCGGCGTTCCGGATGTGGCGTCATTTTTTGGCGCCAAAAGCATTTAGGCGCCAAATAATGTGGGCGTCTTATTTGGCGCTAAAAAAATATGGGCGTCGCTTTTGTCTCCACATTATTTAAGTCTCTTTTTTCATTGCTTCTGGTTGCTAGAAGCTTGTTCTTTGGCATTTTTTCCCATTCCTGAAACTGTCATTTAAGGAATTTGATCAATTTTGCTTTATATGTTGTTTTTTCTCTTACATATTGCAAGATGTCTCATGTTGCATCTGAGTCAGAAGATACTTCAGGAAAATCGCTGCCTGGTGCTGGAACTACCAAAGCTAAGTGTATCTGCTGTAAACTTTTGGTAGCTGTCCCTCCAGCTGTTGTTTGTATTAAATGTCATGACAAACTTGTTAATGCAGAAAATATTTCCTTTAGTAAAATACCATTACCTGTTGCAGTTCCATCAACATCTAATGTTCAGAGTGTTGCTGATAACATAAGAGATTTTGTTTCTGAATCTATTAAGAAGGCTATGTCTGTTATTCCTCCTTCTAGTAAACATAAAAAGTCTTTTAAAACTTCTCTTTATCCAGATGAATTTTTAAATGAACATCATCATTCTAAATCTAATGATTCTTCTGGTTCAGAGGATTCTGTTTCAGAGGTTGATGCTGATAAATCTTCATATTTATTTAAAATGGAATTTATTCGTTCTTTACTTAAAGAAGTCCTAATTGCATTAGAAATTGAGGATTCTGGTCCTCTTGATACTAAATCTAAACGTTTAGACAAGGTCTTTAAATCTCCTGTAGTTATTCCAGAAGTTTTTCCTGTTCCTGGTGCTATTTCTGAAGTAATTTCCAGGGAATGGAATAATTTGGGTAATTCATTTACTCCTTCTAAACGTTTTAAGCAATTATATCCTGTGCCGTCTGACAGATTAGAGTTTTGGGACAAAATCCCTAAAGTTGATGGGGCTATCTCTACCCTTGCTAAACGTACTACTATTCCTACTGCAGATGGTACTTCCTTTAAGGATCCTTTAGATAGGAAAATTGAATCCTTTCTAAGAAAAGCTTATTTGTGTTCAGGTAGTCTTCTTAGACCTGCTATATCTTTGGCGGATGTTGCTGCAGCTTCAACTTTTTGGTTGGAAACTTTAGCGCAACAAGTAACAGATCATGATTCTCATAACATTATTATTCTTCTTCAACATGCTAATAATTTTATCTGTGATGCCATTTTTGATATTATCAGAGTTGATGTCAGGTTTATGTCTCTAGCTATTTTAGCTAGAAGAGCTTTATGGCTTAAAACTTGGAATGCTGATATGTCTTCTAAATCGACTCTACTTTCCCTTTCTTTCCAGGGTAATAAATTATTTGGTTCTCAGTTGGATTCTATTATCTCAACTGTTACTGGTGGGAAAGGAACTTTTTTAAAACAGGATAAAAAATCTAAGGGTAAAAACAGGGCTAATAATCGTTTTCGTTCCTTTCGTTTCAACAAAGAACAAAAGCCTGATCCTTCATCCTCAGGAGCAGTTTCAGTTTGGAAACCATCTCCAGTCTGGAATAAATCCAAGCCTTCTAGAAAAGCAAAGCCAGCTTCTAAGTCCACATGAAGGTGCGGCCCTCATTCCAGCTCAGCTGGTAGGGGGCAGATTACGTTTTTTCAAAGAAATTTGGATCAATTCTGTTCACAATCTTTGGATTCAGAACATTATTTCAGAAGGGTACAGAATTGGTTTCAAGATAAGACCTCCTGCAGAGAGATTTTTTCTTTCCCGTGTCCCAGTAAACCCAGCGAAAGCTCAAGCATTTCTGAAATGTGTTTCAGATCTAGAGTTGGCTGGAGTAATTATGCCAGTTCCAGTTCTGGAACAGGGGCTGGGGTTTTATTCGATTCTCTTCATTGTACCAAAGAAGGAGAATTCCTTCAGACCAGTTCTGGATCTAAAAATATTGAATCGTTATGTAAGGATACCAACATTCAAAATGGTAACTGTAAGGACTATCCTGCCTTTTGTTCAGCAAGGGCATTATATGTCTACAATAGATTTACAGGATGCATATCTGCATATTCCGATTCATCCAGCTCACTATCAGTTTCTGAGATTCTCTTTCCTAGACAAGCATTACCAGTTTGTGGCTCTGCCGTTTGGCCTAGCAACAGCTCCAAGAATTTTTACAAAGGTTCTCGGTGCCCTTCTATCTGTAATCAGAGAACAGGGTATTGTGGTATTTCCATATTTGGACGATATCTTGGTACTTGCTCAGTCTTCACATTTAGCAGAATTTCATACGAATCGACTTTTGTTGTTTCTTCAAAATCATGGTTGGAGGATCAATTCACTAAAAAGTTCATTGATTCCTCAGACAAGGGTAACCTTTTTGGGTTTCCAGATAGATTCAGTGTCCATGACTCTGTCTTTGACAGACAAGAGACGTCTAAAATTGATTTCAGCTTGTCGAAACCTTCAGTCACAATCATTCCCTTCGGTAGCCTTATGCATGGAAATTCTAGGTCTTATGACTGCTGCATCGGACGCGATCCCCTTTGCTCATTTTCACATGCGACCTCTTCAGCTCTGTATGCTGAACCAATGGTGCAGGGATTACACAAAGATATCTCAATTGATATCTTTAAAACCGATTGTACGACACTCTCTGACGTGGTGGACAGATCACCATCGTTTAGTTCAGGGGGCTTCTTTTGTTCTTCCGACCTGGACTGTAATTTCAACAGATGCAAGTCTTACAGGTTGGGGAGCTGTGTGGGGGTCTCTGACAGCACAAGGGGTTTGGGAATCTCAGGAGGTGAGATTACCGATCAATATTTTGGAACTCCGTGCAATTTTCAGAGCTCTTCAGTCTTGGCCTCTTCTGAAGAGAGAATCGTTCATTTGTTTTCAGACAGACAATGTCACAACTGTGGCATACATCAATCATCAAGGAGGGACTCACAGTCCTCTGGCTATGAAAGAAGTATCTCGAATTCTGGTTTGGGCGGAATCCAGCTCCTGTCTAATCTCTGCGGTTCATATTCCAGGAATAGACAATTGGGAAAACGTTGCATCCGGGCGAATGGTCTCTTCACCCAGAGGTATTTCTTCAGATTGTTCAAATGTGGGAACTTCCAGAAATAGATCTGATGGCTTCTCATCTAAACAAGAAACTTCCCAGGTATCTGTCCAGATCCCGGGATCCTCAGGCGGAGGCAGTGGATGCATTATCACTTCCTTGGAAGTATCATCCTGCCTATATCTTTCCGCCTCTAGTTCTTCTTCCAAGGGTAATCTCCAAGATTCTGAAGGAATGCTCGTTTGTTCTGCTGGTAGCTCCAGCATGGCCTCACAGGTTTTGGTATGCGGATCTTGTCCGGATGGCCTCTTGCAAACCGTGGACTCTTCCTTTAAGACCAGACCTTCTGTCGCAAGGTCCTTTTTTCCATCAGGATCTCAAATCCTTAAATTTAAAGGTATGGAGATTGAACGCTTGATTCTTGGTCAAAGAGGTTTCTCTGACTCTGTGATTAATACTATGTTACAGGCTCGTAAATCTGTATCTAGAGAGATATATTATAGAGTCTGGAAGACTTATATTTCTTGGTGTCTTTCTCATCATTTTTCCTGGCATTCTTTTAGAATTCTGAGAATTTTACAGTTTCTTCAGGATGGTTTAGATAAAGGTTTGTCCGCAAGTTCCTTGAAAGGTCAAATCTCTGCTCTTTCTGTTCTTTTTCACAGAAAGATTGCTAATCTTCCTGATATTAATTGTTTTGTACAAGCCTTGGTTCGTATAAAACCTGTCATTAAGTCAATTTCTCCTCCTTGGAGTTTGAATTTGGTTCTGGGGGGTCTTCAAGCTCCTCCGTTTGAACCTATACATTCATTGGACATTAAATTACTTTCTTGGAAAGCTTTGTTCCTTTTGGCCATCTCTTCTGCCAGAAGAGTCTCTGAATTGTCTGCTCTTTCTTGTGAGTCTCCTTTTCTGATTTTTCATCAGGATAAGGCGGTGTTGCGAACTTCTTTTAAATTTTTACCTAAGGTTGTGAATTCCAACAACATTAGTAGAGAAATTGTAGTTCCTTCATTATGCCCTAATCCTAAGAATTCTAAGGAGAAATCATTGCATTCTTTGGATGTTGTTAGAGCTTTGAAATATTATGTTGAAGCTACTAAGACTTTCCGAAAGACTTCTAGTCTATTTGTCATCTTTTCCGGTTCTAGAAAAGGCCAGAAAGCTTCTGCCATTTCTTTGGCATCTTGGTTGAAATCTTTAATTCATCATGCCTATGTTGAGTCGGGTAAAACTCCGCCTCAGAGGATTACAGCTCATTCTACTAGGTCAGTTTCTACTTCCTGGGCGTTTAGGAATGAAGCTTCGGTTGATCAGATTTGCAAAGCAGCAACTTGGTCTTCTTTGCATACTTTTACTAAATTCTACCATTTTGATGTGTTTTCTTCTTCTGAAGCAGTTTTTGGTAGAAAAGTACTTCAGGCAGCTGTTTCAGTTTGAATCTTCTGCTTATGTTTTCATTTAAACTTTATTTTGGGTGTGGATTATTTTCAGCAGGAATTGGCTGTCTTTATTTTATCCCTCCCTCTCTAGTGACTCTTGCGTGGAAAGATCCACATCTTGGGTAGTCATTATCCCATACGTCACTAGCTCATGGACTCTTGCTAATTACATGAAAGAAAACATAATTTATGTAAGAACTTACCTGATAAATTCATTTCTTTCATATTAGCAAGAGTCCATGAGGCCCACCCTTTTTTGTGGTGGTTATGATTTTTTTGTATAAAGCACAATTATTTCAATTCCTTATTTTTTATGCTTTCGCACTTTTTTCTTATCACCCCACTTCTTGGCTATTCGTTAAACTGATTTGTGGGTGTGGTGAGGGGTGTATTTATAGGCATTTTGAGGTTTGGGAAACTTTGCCCCTCCTGGTAGGAATGTATATCCCATACGTCACTAGCTCATGGACTCTTGCTAATATGAAAGAAATGAATTTATCTGGTAAGTTCTTTCATAAATTATGTTTTTCCTGTCAGCTTTTTACAGTTATATGCTAAATCACTTGAAATTGATGCAGTATGAGTATTATGTCCCTTTAAGCACTAGTCTGGCTAGATCTTCATTGAATTCAGTACTCCTCAACCTCTTGTCACTGTTTTGTTTTTGTTCACTTAAAGGCCTGCTTCCTCCAACTTCTAAATTTGTCATCATTTCTGTCACCGTCTGTGATGCATGTCTATGCTTTTTTAAAGACATTTTATAAAGCCTATACAACTTCCCCTGATCTATAAGCTTATTTCTGGCTACTTTGTCAATGAATTCCAGAAGCTATCACCATACCAAACCAAGTGGACCACATATGCAATTTTTGTAAAATGGGGAGGTTCTGTTTGTATTTAAATATTCTTTATATCACCTTGTAATTGCAAGACCTGTTGTTCTGCAATAAATTAACAAATACATACAGAAAGAGAAGTAATCTGCCAGGAACGAACAACAGGTCAGAGGCTTGTTCTATGGCCCAGTTACCACCTGATAGCAGCTTTGTGTAGCCCAATTGTGCTTTTCACAGAGGAAAACTTTCCTGAAGTATATAAGTCTGAACCCACCTAACAAGGTCAGTCCAGCCCCGAAATACCAGGCAATTTTCCTCTGAACAAGGGAAACAGCAACCCAAGAAAATAATTTCAGCCTCCTTTGGGCCTCATCAGTAAGGTGCAGCCATAATCCTCTAAGCACATAGGGCAAGGAGTCAACCTCTAGTTTCCCCCATAACCATTAGGGAGTCTTTCCCCAGGGTCATAATACAAATATATACAGAAAGAGGATTAGTCTGCCAGGAACAAACAGCTCAGTGGCTTATTCTATGGCCCGGTTACATGCCAGCCGAGAGTGAATACCTTGTTTGCTGCAATTGTTTAGTATCAAGTCAGTGGCATCACTAGGGGGTGCGGGGGGTGCGGGCCGCACCTGGGTGACACCCTCCAGGGGGTGACACCAAAAAAAATAAAAAATATATATATATATATATATATATATATTTTTTTTTTTTTTTTTAATTTTATTGAAATTCAAAGAAATACAATGTTGAGATGCATAGATTATTTATTATTTATTAGAGGGTCTGGCATTTGTGAACATTAGTGGGACTGGGGAAGTTGTAGACACACAATTTTTTTGCCCCTTGAGCCAGTGCTGCAATTTCAACAAATAGCTTTCCCAGCTGCTTTTGCTTGTTTGTACTTTGCGCCTCCCCTGCCCAATTTCACTATGAATGTTGTGGGCGTGCCGTGGGGCTTGCAAAGTTGTTCTGCTAGCCTAAACCTGCCTGCCTATATGTGCTCACTGCTCAGTGACATCCGGCCCTGGGCTGTGCACTGACAGACTTGGAACAGAGTCAGAGAGCAGAATTTTCATAGTTTGCGCGCCTAAACCTTTTCTTCAGTGATTTATTTTAGAGTGCTCTGTTTATCTTTCATTTGATGCTCTGCTGAGCCAGGGAGCAGCTCTAGGCATGAGCTTTATAATTAATGCAGTGCAGTTTACATATTTTGTATGTGTGTGTCTGAGTTTTTGTGTGTGTGTGTCTCTCAGTGTTTTTGTGTGTGTGTCTCAGTGTTCTTGTGTGTGTGTTTTTGTGTGTGTGTTTGAGTGTGTTTCCGAGTGTTTGTGTGTGCATCTGAGTATGTATTTAAGTGTGTCTGAGTGTTTGTATGTGTGTGTGCCTGTGTTTTTGTGTGTGTCTACTTTCTGGGGGGGGTGACACCATAACTTACTGCACCGGGTGACACCAACCCTAGTGACGCCACTGCATCAAGTATTAAATTGCAGAGATAGATGTGCAAGGAAGAAAAATTAAACGAAAATCATATTTTCATTTAACATTTTACATTTGTTTTCGTTGAAACAAATCTAAATGTTTCAAAGCTACAGGTAAAAAGTTGGACAATGGAGGTTGAACTATAATTGCCCTCGTACTGAGAGTTGCTAGTCCTACATTAAAATTGGTAAAGTTTATGACATTTTTAGGTAGTTGGTAATCCTAACACAACCAGTTCTACGGCACTATATACTTCCACAGGATTCTGTTTTTTTTTCAAATTCATACAAATTATGTTGAGAAAAGAAATTAGTGTATTTTGTGTTTTTATTTTTTTTATGCTTTTTGTTCCCCCCTTTTTAGATACACATGAAGACGATGCCTGCAGCAATGTACCGATTGTTAACTGCACAGGAACAACCTGTTTACATCTAATAGCCTCTGTCGCTTCACGACATGCATGGAGGATACCATTCCTCACTTGTGGTTGTGTTCATAGTGCTGCATAATGTCTGCAGAATCATCTCCAGCTCACCAAATCTTCTCTTTTCCCTCCACTTTCTTCTGTCTGTCTCCATTCATTGTTAGTACTGGGTACTCAGAGAAACTATTTTGCAAAGACTTTAGCCAGTGCTCACCTTCTGCCAGTGCTACAAAGTTGAATAAAATATTGCACAGAAACATAATAAAGGAGATACTTCTCAGCCTAATGACTTGCAATATGTCATAGCTGACATTAAATAAATCAGTTCTAAACAATGACGTATTTTGTAGGTAAGTGCGTTTACTTTGTTTATGTAGGGCACTTAGTTGAAATGATATATTACATTAATTGACATAGACATTCTGTATTGGCCAGTGCTTAGCTATTACATCAGTGGGTGACCTTTCATGCATGTGCCACAGTAGGAAGCTGAGCAAAATAATCTCAACAAAGGAAACAATGCATGAGGATAAGTTCCAAAATTACACTTACAGAATTATCCCAACAATGTGATGTCATATTTTTAGATTATTCTCTTATGATTATTCTGTATCAGCTGTGGTGGGAACAAGGTAAAATCAAGCAAGATGGGCTTTAAAAAGAAGACATTTGATTTGATTTTTAGTTTTTAAGTTTACATCAATTTCCTGAATATATTTTCAGAAATCTGGGAAAATGTGGGAGACTTTAAAGTTTTCTATCATTTTTCTTTTCCGCACTGCCCATATAAAAGCTCATGGAATAGGATAATAGTAGACAGTCTATTATTGTGATGTTAAACTCAGTTATTCTATGATTTATTTGGCAAAAAAAGCCAGTTTAAACTCAAGGCATAAAATTCATGAATATAAGATTTAATAACTTAAACACTAAATGGTGAAACTCTGCTGGCATCAGAAAATTTGGACCAAAAAAAAGGAAAAGCCACTAAGCAAATGTGCCATGGCACCCAACCATGTGGTACATTGTTTGTAAAGAATAATTATTCTGAAAATTATTTCAAAATATTTTTTTTTTTTTTAAGGACACACACAAATGAGTTACGTTTATAAGTTTAATACAGTGTTTTTTAGTCTCAGCTGTTCAGGGTTTAAGTCTCTTCTCTACAGTGGCTAATCGGTGCCTCAGATTCTTTGATTCATTAGAAAGAGACATTAGACACAAAATCTAATCTCCCATAAAATATTTGTTGAATATTGAGAATATAACAATGTTGGCAAAATACATTGTGTTAATTTTACAGATTTCTGCTTTAAAATATATCTTAAATTTGTTCCCTAGAGAAGCTAAAGCTTAGTGTATTTTAAGTATGCTGCAAATTGCCTGAGCCAGGAACATACTACACAATGATTGCTTAGAGCAGTGCACAAACTCGTTTACAGCTAGCCTTAATTGGCCACATTCAAGGAAGATACTGTAAAACAAACAGTCACTAGAGATTTTAAGTGGTTTATTTTTGTTATGCAAAACCCTGCACACTGTGCTGACAAGGTGACAATTTTAAATGGTTTTCAAGACATTAATTTTACAATTTATATAATTTTTAATCTATTGCTTGAGATATATATATATATATATATATATATATATATATATATATATATATATATATATATATACACTGTCTTAATGTTTACATAATTTAACTTTGATTTTAAATGCCTATACTGTAGTTTACTTTGGTTCGAAAAAGAAATTACATTATGTGAATGTTGAAGGGAAGTGTAAGGAAAATAAATTTAAGAACAAACATAAACAATTGCATAGCAATGCATCAACAGCTCTTACTATTAGTAACACATTATTATTATTATTATTATTATTATTATTATTATTATCGGTTATTTGTAGAGCGCCAACAAATTCCGCACTATTAGGCAGCACTAATGTTCCATGTTTTACTACATTTACATAGTAAATCTTTATAACAAATTGTTAAGAATTATTTTTCATTTTGTACAAAAAGTTGTAATCTGGTAATAAACAGGAACGCTCATTAGAGCCACGGACACATTTCACTAATCAGAGTTAGTAAGTTTACAGCCTAGTATCTCCTCCTTAGTACTGAAAATGCTGGCACTTGTTAAGCGTTTCCCACCTATATAATTGTGCACAAGTTAATATATTAAACACAGTAAATACACAAAAAGTAAACTGTAATTTATAAGAATTTGGTTTTCAGCTGAGTCAGAACTCTGATTTTTATAGTCCTTAATATTTATTTTTTAATGTATAAATCATTTGTGTTTTTTCCTGTATGTCTGGGATGTATTGATAAGTTATATGAATGTTTCACTAAATTCATTCTCTTTAGTGCATCATCTGAGATGGCTTTTAAAGCTACCAATGTATTTATTTATTTATTAGGACGTTATTTGTTTTTGCACAGATTAACTCTTTTTCTTCTGCCAAGTTGTATAAAGCATATACAAGTGTGCAACTTGCCTCTTGTAGTTAAAGGGACGTGAAACCCCAAATTTTTTTGTCCTTTCGTGATTCAGAGCATATAATTTTAAACAACTTTCCAATTTTCATCTGGTATCCTTTGTTGAAAAGCATACCTAGGTACTTTCAGAAGCTGCAATGCACTACGGGGAGCTAGCTGCAGATTGGTGACTGCACATATATTCTTATTGTCAGTAGCTCACCAGATGTATTTAGCTAGCTCCCAGTAGTACATTGCTGCTCCTTCAACAATGGATACCAAGAATGAAGCAAATGTGTTAATAGAAGTAAATTGGAGAGTTGTTTAGAATTGTTTCATGTCCCTTTAACAGAGATTATGTGCCCTGAGTAGCACTGGTGCAAAACCAGATTACTGTATGTTTTATGTGTAGCATTGTCGCTGTGATGAGTTGAAATGAACCAACAAGTTGCCTTGTTGTTAACCTAAACAACAACAAAACAATCTGCATCTGAAAGGGAGATGTGACTTGAAAACAGTGCAGTATTTTGTCTTGGGACACTAGAAATTCTCTTCTATCATTGGAAGAGATAAGAACTTGACTCTGATAGCTGCTGAGTTTCCCAGAAGCATTTTCACTGCCGCTCTTGTCTGCAGACTGCTCTTTGTTGCTCGGAACCATACACTTATCCTAATAAAAAGAGAGGAATGTAAAAAAAACAAACGCATGACGCAAATGGAGAAAGACGGCGCAGACTTTTTTTCTTGGCATTGGGATTGACAAGGTTATTTGGTTTACCTCCTTACTATGCTGATACAAATCAAACATTTATCATACCCATTATATAACGATGATCCCCATTTTACCTCATGCGACTGGGGATCTACTTTCGGACTCTGCTCTTAGATCCATTAAAAATGCAATGGAGAAATTAATGGAAGAACTGTTTTCAACATGGGAGTTTAAATATATTATTAAACTGCCCAAAGCTTGCTTATTTGTTTTTACACACCAGTGGTCCATACAGCCATTTAAATAAAACAAAGGTTGCATAGCACACAATGAAGTTCTATAGAAAAAAGGAGGCCGTGCTAAAGAGCAGTTGCAGATCTACTACAAAGCAAGACGGACAAATACGTGGCATCTCCGTTAAGTTGCTCGTGCATAACTCCTGTGTCCTTTCAGTTTGCCATTCATCAGCTTCTTCCTTCAGATACCAAGCATCGACCATTCCTAACAAGTTCCTGTTGTTTTTTTTTCTGATATGGTTTTTAGTTTATTACTAAGAAATGTATTTACTTTGTCACATGCCAGACCAATAATTGTCACCCAACTACAATTGCGCTATTCCACAACCATCTTCATAGTCTATATTTTGGTTGGAGATAAGATGTTTACATAAAACAATTATCAAATATTTCACATTGATTATTTGTTTCTATATTTTATTTTCATTTACTGATCACACAAAAGAATGACCCAATTTGATTTTTTATTTCTTTTTCTTTTATTACCATTGAAAAAAACAAAAAGGTGTTTTTGTTAAATGTGGATTGTTGGTACAATTTAAAATGTTCTCCAGCTGAGCTCTAATATACACAATTAAATCTAGTTGGGGTTTTTTTTACAGTTCAATAAAAAAAAACAAAAGCTGGGCTACGTTCTGTATTTGGTCACAAACATAAATTTAAATTACTTTGAATACATTCCAACACAAATGGTCACTTCATGTAACAATATTTGCACAGATGTCGCTTTTTTACACCGTGCTTCGTTAATTTGTTTATATTAAAATAAACTTTCTTTTTATATTTTTATTACCAGACCTCATACAAACTGCTTTCTTCTGCTTGTTACGTTCCTTGATTTCACATTTTTGTTTTTATATTATTTTAATTTTTATTATGAGATCACAGAGTCTAAAAGACATCTTGTACATACCTAGCAGAGTATTTAGAATATGCAGTTGTACTATTGTTCTGTAAAGAGGGTGGAATAGAAATTATTGTAAATCGCTGGGAAAGTATAGTAATGTATTTGTAACAATTGTTCTTTGTAAACAGTAAACTAAAAAAAAAAAATATTGTGAGCCTGGAATGTTAAAACTGCACATCTTCTGAATGTAACACCTGACGGCTTTATCACAGGTCTCTGACCATTGTTCTTTGTGATGCAGATGCCATGGTTTGATTGATTTGCCAGCTATTTTGTTGTGGTGACTCTGCTATGTATCTTTTATTTAACTGAAAGCTTGCCGATGTCTGTAACATTTGCAACAACAATAGTAATAAAAAATTGCTGAGTACAAAGTAGTTGTGTTTTTCATTAATATGTACTTTTTTCTGTCTATCTAAACACAGCAACCTACATAGCACTGCTGAATATTCACTGTATTGTTTACAGTCAGCGTATATATGTATATTCCCGTGTATGCACTGCTCTGTGCACACCTTACTCAGAAAAAATAAATAAATATATATATATATATATATATACAGTATCTCAAAAAAGTGAGTACACCCGTCACATTTTTGTAAAAATTTTATTATATCTTTTCATGTGACAACACTGAAGAAATAACACTTTGCTACAATGTAAATTAATGAGTGTACAGCCTGTATAACAGTGTAAATTTGCTGTCCCCTCAAAAAAAACTCAACACACAGCCATTAATGTCTAATCCGTTGGCAACAAAAGTGAGTACACCCCTAAGTGGAAATGTCCAAATTGGGCCCAATTAGCCATTTTCCCTCCCCGGTGTCATGTGACTAGTTAGTGTTACAAGGTCTCAGGTGTGAATGGGGAGCAGGTGTGTTAAATTTGGTGTTATCGCTCTCACACTCACTCATACTGGTCACTGGAAGTTTAACATGGCATCTCATGGATAAAAATTCTCTGAGGATCTGAAAAAAATAATTGTTGCTTTACATAAATATGGCCTAGACTATAAGAAGATTGCCAAGACCCTGAAACTTAGCTGCAGCACAGTGGGCAAGACCATGCAGTGGTTTCACAGGACAGGTTCCACTCAAAACAGGCCTCGCCATGGTCGACCAAAGAAGTTGAGTGCACGTGCTCAGCGTCATATCCAGAGGTTGTCTTTGGGAAATAGACGTATGAGTGCTGCCAGCATTGCTGCAGAAGTTGAAGAGGTGGGGGGGGTCAGCCTGCCAGTGCTCAGACCATACGGCGCACACTGCATCAAATTGGTCTGCATGACTGTTGTCCCAGAAGGAAACCTCTTCTAAAGATGATGCACAAGAAAGCCCGCAAACAGTTTGCTGAAGACAAGCAGACTAAGGACATGGATTACTGGAACCATGACCTGTGGTCCGATGAGACCAAGATGTCCATGTCTCCAGACCTAAACCCTATTGAATATCTGTGGGGCATCCTTAAACGGAAGGTGGAGGAGCTCAAGGTCTCTAACATCCACCAGCTCTGTGATGTTGTCATGGAATAGTGGAAGAGGACTCCAGTGCCAACCTGTGAAGCTCTGGTACACTCCATGCCCAAGAGGGTTAAGGCAGTGCTGGAAAATAATGGTGGCCACACAAAATATTGACACTGGCCCAGTTTAGACATTTCCACTTAGGGGTGTACTGACTTTTGTTGCCAACGGTTTAGATATTAATGGCTGTGTGTTGAGTTATTTTGAGAGGACAGTAAATTTACACTGTTATACAGGATGTACACTCACTACTTTACATTGTAGCAAAGTGTAATTTCTTCAGTGTTGTCCCCTGATAAGATATAATAAAATATTTACAAAAATGTGAGGGGTGTACTCACTTTTGTGAGATACTGTGTGTGTATATATATATATATATATATATATATATACCAACAACTATTTTCTTACACAATACATTGCATCACAGTTTATTCCTATAGTTGCTCAAGCATGTATAATGTGATGTAAAAGACCAATAAGTACAATATAATCAACTTTATTTGTATTTTGAATGAGTAGTAGAGTAGATTTTTTTTTCTGACATCATTTCAGTTTCATTTCCCTGTCCCCTCTATCATGTAACAACCAGCGGCCAATCATAGCTGTATATACTGTACATGGTTAGTAGGTGCGGGATATCTGAACTTGAGCACAGGTTAAATCAGCTGATTAGTAAACATGGTAATTTTACCTGCTCTCATTCAAGATAATTCAGAAAAGCTGGCCTGTTGGGGAGGTCAGGTTTGAAAACCAGTACTCTATATAAATCATCAAATTTTAATTTTAACTTTTTACTGTCCCTTTGAGGGTTTAATAGCACCTTTAAATGAACATTAATATGTTTCCCTCTTTTATGATCTAACAATTAGTTTTTTTAAATATGCCCATGTTTTTGCAAAAAAAAAAAAAAATACCAACAGATTCTGTACTGAGAAAACAAACATTGTTTTTTTTTATGGAGCATGTTACTGTCCACCATTTAGAGTTGCAGGTATTTTGCTTGTCAGACATTCACTTTCTGTTAAGTTAAACTTGTATATTTTGATGTTTAAACTAACATTTTTAATGCAAAAATTAATGTTAAAATGATTTTTAATGTGCTTTATAGAAGTTTTTTTTTTTTATATAGAACGTCCTGTCTCTCCAAGTAAACTGGTTGTTCAATGAGATACACTGTTAGAATTGAAAATGCATTGACAATGGCACAACCTACTTGCCTGGCTGCTTCCTACCCAATGCTGTTCAGCAAAGAATGGAGTGCTGTAGCAAGATTCCCTTTTTTTTTATTTCTTTACAAGAGTATGTAATAAGAAAACAGGGGCACGATCTCAGTCCTGATGTTAAAAAGAAGTGGTGCTATAATAAAGTAATACCAAGTTCCTCTTATCCAATATATAGTACATATTAATCATCCAGAAGAATTCCATGTCAACCATATTTCTGGAACTTCTGGACCTCCTACATTCGTATTGGATTAACCTGCAAGTCTGTATATGTAGCAGATGCTTTCTAGGGTTTTCCTCAAAACTGCACAAAAATAATAATAGCATGCCAAGCAAACAGTCAGCTGCACTTTCCCCTGCATCCATTTTGTATTGTTTTATATGTGTGTTTAACAATGTGCATTAGTGTGCCCAGGGATCACTCTTTTGTAGGAGTGGTGGGGTGGCATTGTGCCATAGAATGAACCCTCAAATTATCTTGCCCCCTAAATTCTGCAGTTCTAGGCATAGGTCTAGTTGGCCCAGGCTACCATAAATCCTTACTACAAAAGTTGGCATAGTTTGAGATACACATTTAAAGCTTACTTTTCAAACCATATTATTCCATGTAGAATGTGCTTATGTTTATTTTAAATTATGGGTGACATTGGTTGTTTGGTTAATTAGTCCTCTGCTGACTGGCTTTGTTAGTCTGCTGTTCTCAGTATATTAGATATTCTTTAAAGGGACATAAATCCCCAATTTTTTCTTTTGTGATTCAAATAGAACATACAATTTTAAACAGCTTTCCAATTTATTTCTGTTATCTTATTTTCTTTGTTTACTTCTTAACCTTTGTTGAAAAACAGGGATGTAAGCTCAGGAATGTGCACCTGCTCTATATGGCAGCAGTTTTGCAACAATGTTATACTTTAGCAAGAGCACTAGATGGCAGCACTATTTCCTGTCATGTAGTGCTTCAGGCATGTGCACACTACCTACATAGGTATCTCTTTAACAAAGAATAACATGAACTGAACTAAGCATAATTGATGAGAGAAGTAAATAGGACCTTTTTTTTCTTAAATTGTGTTCTATCTGAATAATGAAAGGAAATATTTGGATTTTATGTCCCTTTAAATTGATATTAACCCTTTAAACTGCTGAGCCAGTTCTGCCCCTGTGATTTGATTTGATTTAGATGCTGCTCACATTTAAGCCTCACTGTAAGTCATTTTTCAGTGATAAACCCACACACAAGGCCTGACTGGAAATGAAAGCAGCCCTGAAAAACTTGAAGGACCAGCCCTGTATTCTGTCAGGTCTATTGACTGTATATGTGCTCATTTTGCAAGAAAACAAGTAAGTTTGTTACTGTTTTTACACAAATATAATCTGTCATGTTATTGGCAAGAGTCCATGAGCTAGTGACGTATGGGATATACAATCCTACCAGGAGGGGCAAAGTTTCCCAAAACTCAAAATGCCTATAAATACACCCCTCACCACACCCACAATTCAGTTTTACAACATTTGCCTCCTATGGAGGTGGTGAAGTTTGTGCTAAGATTTCTACGTTGATATGCGCTTCTCAGCATTTTGAAGCCCGATTCCTCTCAGAGTACAGTGAATTTCAGAGGGATGTGAAGTGAGTATCACCTATTGAATGCAATGGTTTTCCTCACAGGGATCTATTTCATAGGTTCTCTGTTATCGGTCGTAGAGATTCATCTCCTACCTCCCTTTTCAGATCGATGATATACTCTCATATACCATTACCTCTACTGATAACTGTTTCAGTACTGGTTTGGCTATCTGCTATATGTGGATGGGTGTCTTTCGGTAAGTATGTTTTTATTTCTTAAGACACCTTAGCTATGGTTTGGCACTTTATGCATTAATATAAAGTTCTAAATATATGTATTGTACTTATATTTGCCTTGAGTCAGGTTCATGTATTTCCTTTTTGCAGACTGTCAGTTTCATATTTGGGGAAAATAAACATATTAAGAAATATTTTTCTTACCTGGGGTTTAAAATTGACTTCAGGATTAGGCCCGCGGGTGCGCCAAATGCTAGACTTTATTGTGTCATTCTTGGCGCGAAAGTACGTCCGTTGATGCAATTCCGTTATTTCCGGCG
This sequence comes from Bombina bombina, assembly GCF_027579735.1. Taxonomy (NCBI): domain Eukaryota; kingdom Metazoa; phylum Chordata; class Amphibia; order Anura; family Bombinatoridae; genus Bombina; species Bombina bombina. The sequence continues at coordinate 603,087,169 of NC_069500.1, forward strand.
TCATAGTTGATGCCGAGTTACTTACACAAGGTTGGGTCGTTAGTGACGCGAGTGTCCGGACGTTGTTGGTGCCAAAAAATTTTCAGTTACGCTGTGCATCATACTTGGCGCTAAATTTTTTATTTTTTCGCCCCATTGCTATTTGCCTCTTGCCTTTTTCTATGTCAGAGGGCTATGCTATTTGCATTTTTTCCCATTCCTGAAACTGTCATGTAAGAAAATTGATAATTTTGCTTTATATGTTGTTTTTTCTTTTTACATTTTGCAAGATGTCTCAATCTGGTCCTGTCTCAGAAGTATCTGTTGGAACTTTGCTGCCTGATAATGGTTCTACCAAAGCTAAGTGCATTTGTTGTAAACTTGCGGAGAATATATCTCCAAATGTCATTTGTAATAGTTGTCATGATAAACTTTTACATGCAGATAATGTGTCCATAAGTAATAGTACATTGCCGGTTGCAGTTCCTTCAACTTCTAATGTACATGAGATACCTATGAATTTTAAAGAATTTGTTACTGATTCTATTCAGAAGGCTCTGTCTGCTTTTCCGCCTTCTAATAAATGTAAAAGGTCTTTTAAAACTTCTCATAAAGTTGATGAAATTTTAAATGACCGACAACATAATGAATTATCCTTCCTCAGATATTGACACTGACAAATCTACTTATTTATTTAAAATGGAGTATATTCGTTCTTTGTTAAAAGAAGTGTTAATTACTTTGGATATTGAGGAAACTAGTCCTCTTGACATTAAAACTAGTAAACGTTTAAATTCTGTTTTTAAACCTCCTGTGGTTACTCCAGAGGTTTTTCCTATTCCTGATGCTATTTCTGATATGATTTCTAAGGAATGGAATAAGCCGGGTACTTTTATTCCTTCTTCAAAGTTTAAAAAATGGTATCCCTTACCAGCAATTTCAATAGAGTTTTGGGAAAAGATCCCCAAAGTTGATGGGGCTATTTCTACTCTTGCTAAACGTACTACTATTCCTATGGAAGATAGTACTTCTTTCAAAGATCCTTTAGATAGGAAACTTGAATCTTATCTAAGGAAAGCCTATTTATATTCAGGTCATCTTCTCAGGCCTGCAATTTCTTTGGCTGATGTTGCAGCTGCATCAACTTTTTGGTTGGAGAATTTAGCGCAATAAGAATTGGATTCTGACGTATCTAGCATTGTTCGCTTACTGCAACATGCTAATCATTTTATTTGTGATGCCATTTTTGATGTTATCAAAATTGATGTTAGATCCATGTCTTTAGCTATTTTAGCTAGAAGAGCTTTGTGGCTTAAATCTTGGAATGCTGATATGACATCTAAATCTAGATTGCTATCTTTCTTTCCAAGGTAACAATTTATTTGGTTCTCAGTTGGATTCTATTATATCAACTGTTACTGGGGGGAAGGGAGTTTTTTTGCCTCAGGATAAAAAACCTAAGGGTAAATCTAAGGCTTCTAACCGTTTTCGTTCCTTTCGTCAAAATAAAGAACAAAAACCTAATCCTTCCCCCAAGGAATCTGTTTCCAATTGGAAGCCTTCCTCAAATTGGAATAAATCCAAGCCATTTAAGAAACCAAAGTCAGCCCCTAATTCCGCATGAAGGTGCGGTCCTCATTCCAGCTCAGCTGGTAGGGGGCAGATTACGGTTTTTCAAAGATGTTTGGATAAATTCTGTCCAAAATCATTGGATTCAGAACATTGTCTCTCAGGGGTATCGAATAGGATTCAGAGTAAGACCTCCTGTGAGAAGATTTTTTTCTCTCACACATCCCAGCAAATCCAGTAAAAGCTCAGGCTTTCCTGAAGTGTGTTTCAGACCTGGAGTTATCTGTGGTAATCATGCCAGTTCCTTTTCAGGAACAGGGTCTGGGGATTTATTCAAATCTATTCATTGTCCCAAAGAAGGAAAATTCATTCAGACCAGTTCTGGATCTGAAAATTTTGAATCGTTATGTAAGAGTAGCAACTTTCAAAATGGTAACTATAAGGACTATTCTGCCTTTTGTTCAGCAAGGACATTATATGTCCACAATAGACTTGCAGGATGTATACCTTCATATTCCGATTCATCCAGAACATTATCAGTTCCTGAGATTCTCTTTTCAAGACAAGCATTACCAGTTTGTTGCTCTTCCGTTTGGCCTAGCAACAGCTCCAAGGATCTTTTCAAAGGTTCTCGGTGCCCTTCTCTCTGTAATTAGAGAACAGGGTATTGCAGTATTTCCTTATTTGGACAATATCTTGGTACTTGCTCAGTCTTTACATTCTGCAGAATCTCACACAAATCAACTTGTGTTGTTTCTTCAGAAACATGGTTGGAGGATCAATTTACCAAAATGTTTCTTGATTCCTCAGACAAGGGTCACCTTTTTAGGTTTCCAGATAGATTCAGTGTCCATGACTCTGTCTCTGACAGACAAGAGACGTTTAAAATTGGTTGCAGCCTGAGGGCGGAGCTAGCCTGCACCAAGATGGCTGCAGGACCTTAGAGCTCCGTTGTGAGGTCGGCTAATTAATCATAATAAGAACGAAGAAAAGACTCAAATGCCCTGAAAATCAGTGCCTTAGACAGCTGAACACCCGCTGAGCACTATTACCTAAAATAGGAGCAGCATCACTGACCGTTCATAGAAGGCCGCCACGGATAGGAGCGGCGGACCGCATGGCATAGCGCCATAATATCACTGTGAATTCAGCTGCCTAACCCCGCGACCGCGGCTACAAATGTGAGCAAGTGACAGACGCCAACCGGACCAGCAGCACAACACTCGGCAGATCCTTAGCCCGCAGCGGAATCGGCTGAGATTAAAGAGACACGCCTGCCTGAGTAAGTGCTCTCACCACAATACCACAACATGGCTGACACCCTCAATAAATGTTATAATCTTTTTTGACTCACAATAATAACCACAACTACAGGGGGTATGCAAACTTGGCCCAATAACATAATGGTCACTATATACAACGGATGTGTATTATAAAACGCGCACTAGGCCTCAGATGCCACATTATGATTTTTACTAGGCCCTTACTCTATGATGAAGCTGCACAATAAAACTGAGAGCTAAGACTTCATACTCTGGACACCAAACTAATTCCTACAGGATTATTACTAAGAGAGGATAAGTGACCATATAAACTGTTTTACTTTTATATCCACATCTCTCTGTATCTGTTTACACGTGGTCCGGAGTTCAAATAATCTAATTACTACCGAGGTGGACACCCCAGCCACTTTTATAAAAGTATATTTTAGCAGCGGCGGAGTATCAAATCTCTCCCCACATTCTGCAGTTTCATGGCTTCCAGAAAGGGCCCTAGATCTGAGAAACCCAGCAAGGGTCCAGCACCTGTAACACCAACAGTCCACTCCTTTTTTAAGAATATGGAAAATCCTTCACCAAATTCTTCCCCTAAAGCACACGAGTCAGCTACCCACCATCCTCCAGCAGACACCCAAACAGGGGACGACACCATTTTAACAAAGGCAGATATAATGGCATTCCCATCAAAGGAGGACTTTACCAATTTTATTACCCAAGTGAGTGCTATGATTAAAGTGAGCCTTTCGGAGGTCAAGAAAGAAATAACAGACATTGGCAACAGAATCATGCACCTAGAGGAAGACTTAGAACAAACTGACAGAATCTTAGACCAGCAGATACGCCATTCTACTCAAAATTCTACCTTAATCCAGCAACTACAAGACCAGGTTGAAGACCTGGACAATAGAGGCAGACGTCAAAACATCAGGATCAGAGGGATACCAGAGACCATTAAAACCGCTGAACTGTTACCCTACCTTCAGAGACTGTTTAATGATCTGATAAGATCCGATAGCCAAGACAGGAGCCCTACAGAATTCCAGCTAGATAGATTCCACCGGGCCCTTAGGCCTACTCCTAAGGATAATGCCCCCCCGCGAGATGTCATCCTCAGATTCACTAGCTTCAAAGAAAAGGAAAACATATTGTCTGCAGCCAGGAAAAAATCACCTATATCTTTCGAAGGCCACCCCCTTCAGTTTTTTGCCGACCTCAGCCAAATGACTTTAACTAAGAGGAGAGAACTTAAACCCCTGACTACGCGTCTGAGGGAGATGAAGATCCCTTATCGCTGGGGGTTCCCCTTCTGCTTGAAAGTCATAAGAGACAATTCCACTATTACATAAAGAACAATTGAAGACCTTGAAGATTTTTGTTCTCAACTGGGGATTAAACCTCCTGAGTTACTCATTAATCAAGATTCTGCCCCGGAAACCCAGGAACAGAGACCACAACGTCAGGAATGGAGCAGAGCAACCCATCACAAACGAAGTAAAATGACCGATAGCAACCGGCCCACATCCAAAGATGGGACCACTTGAGAACTTGCTTGGACAGGTTATATGCTTTACCCACAGAGGTCATCCCGAAATATTTTGACAGCCTCTCTTGCTACTTATCATAGCTGTGGATAAGGAAACTTGTTATGATGAGCATTCAATGACTGACTAACATTGTGCTGGTACAATCACCAGGACAAACGATTCTAGCATGCTTAATTTAAAAAAAAAAAATTTTTTTAAATTAGTAGCCATTTAGTCTGTAAGGTTTTAGTTCAGACAAAGATAAAAACAAAAAGTTTTACTGTTTAATTGTCATATTGTTGCTTTTCTAACGGTATATATGTGCCAACATGCCGACCTGCTACCACAAGTAGTAGCAGTCACTTTTCCCTCCATAAGGAATCCCCTCAGGAGATTCAGTTTTTCCTTTTTTCTTTTTATTTTCTGTTTTCTTGTTTAAGATTTTTAGAGGTCACAATGCTGAGCCTTAATGTTTATGTTGTATTTCAAGATGTTTTGTTAACTTGTTTCTTTTACCATTTCAGCACTGTTCTTGAATTAAACGTTCTCTTGCACATCCCCTCCCTTCCCCCTATGCCCCGCTCCGCCTGGGCTCATAAGGGCGCTGAGATCTTCGGTCACCAGGTATGCCTTACCAGATTCCACTGGACATTCCCTGATACTAAACCCCACACATATGGCTGCCCACACACTTAAAATAGTCACACAAAATGCTAAAGGGTTAAATTCGCCCACTAAACGATCTGTAGCCTTAGCATGGTTTAAGAAATTAAAGGCGGACGTGATCTTTGTACAGGAGACCCACTTCCCCAAAGATTCCCCTCCCAATTTTCTAAACAGAGACTACCCGACAGGATACTTTGCTCATAACACAAAAAAGGCTGGGGGGGTGGGGATTCTATTCCACAGAAACATCCCTTTTCAGATCAGAAAAATGGAAGCTGATCCAGGAGGTAGATGGATAATAGTCACAGGCTTTCTATACAACCGCCCAATCACCCTAACCAATATTTACACCCCAAATACTAGACAAACTAAATTTTTCTGCAACATTCAGCGATTGATACTAGCAAATCAGACAGGGCCCTTAATATTAGCAGGGGACTACAATCTAGCACTTGACCCAACACTCGACTGCTCCTCGGGACGGAGTTGTGCCCCCTCCAAGACACTGTCGGACACAATATCCCTACTTCAACAACTGGCACTAGTAGACACATGGAGAACAAAACATCCCTCCCAGCATACATACACCTTCTTTTCAAATCCCCATAGAACATATTCCCGCATCGACTACATCTTTGTCGACCAACTCATGTACGAAATGGTCCTTGATGCGGATATATCACCAACTACTTGGTCAGACCACGCCATGGTTTCCTTGAATTTAAAATGGTCAGAGACCCCGCTATCTCCTTTTACGTGGAGACTAGACGAGTCCTTACTTAAAAATAAAGCCATAACTAAACAGCTCGCAGAAACTATAGAAGAGTACTTCAGACTCAATAACATAGACGAAATTTCACCACACACTCTATGGGAAGCCCATAAAACCGTGTTGAGAGGGGAGCTTATCAAACTTAAAGCTAGAGAAAGAAAGCAGTATAGAACTAGTCACAATAATGTCTTGGAAGCCATACGCTCCTTGGAAAGGCAACATCAGGCAAACCCTAGAGATATCTCTATCTCTATACAGCTTAGACAGTACAGAAATGAACTGAATCAACTATTATATGCAGAAGCCCAGACAAAAGCGTTCTTTCTTAAGAAACTTTATCTGGCTAGATCAAACAAGATTGGCCCCTCTCTCGCTAAAACCCTCAAGGAGCGCAAACTTAACTCATATATTCACAAAATTATAGACGAGGCAGGGAGCCAGGCAGTGAGTAGCCGGTCGATTGCTGAGAAATTCCAGAAATATTACGGCAATCTTTATAATCTCCCCCCACCACAATTAGCGAATACTCCTCATATAACTGAACAATATATTGTAGATGCTAAGCTCCCAAACATACCTAAAGAAATGGCTGAGGCGCTAGATAACCCTATCTCAATTCAGGAGGTACTTGCAGCCATCAAATCCTTGCCCTCCCATAAAAGCCCGGGCCCTGACGGCTTTTCCAATTTGTACTATAAGCAATTTAGCAACCTACTGACTCCCCACTTGACCTCCTTATTCCGCTCTATTGACAAAGATACACAATGGTCTAAGTGTTCCTTAGAGGCACACATATCGGTGATACCCAAACCCGGTAAAGATCCCACGATAGTGAGTAACTACAGACCAATCTCTCTATTGAATTCTGACCTGAAAATATACACCAAAATCCTGGCCACTCGCATTAACCAAATACTTCCACAAATTATCCACGCTGACCAGTCAGGTTTCATACCAAAAAGAGAAGCCCGGGATAACACTGTTAGAGTTTTGCAGCTGATTGAACAGTCCAGCCGGTCTGACATTCCCACTATTCTAATCTCTACGGACGCAGAAAAAGCGTTTGACCGACTGGACTGGAACTTTCTGAAACATAGCTTGACAGGTTTTGGCTTTGGTCCAGTTATGACTCACAGAATCTTTAGTTTGTACACATGCCCCACAGCAAAGGTTAGAGCGAATGGGACTCTGTCGGATGGTTTCCCCATACGAAACGGCACAAGACAGGGGTGTCCCCTCTCCCCTCTTCTATTTGCCATATCTATAGAGGTACTCGCGTCCCACATCAGAAACAACCCTAAGATAACCGGCATACAACTAGGTACCAATACACACAAACTCACTTTATATGCAGATGACGTTCTCACTTTGCTCACCAAACCCACTGACTCCTTGCCTCATTTACTTGAGGAGTTTGAAACATTTAGTAAGCACTCTAATTTTCTAATAAACACCCATAAATCTGAAATCCTTAATATAAATATGAAAAAAAGAGAGTTTGAGGCCTTACAACTCCATTGCCCATACAAGCTCTTACACGACAAAATCAAATACCTAGGGATAAATTTGACCCCATCTGTGGATAAAATATTCAAACACAATTATCTACCCCTTTTAAAGAAAATAAGGAAGGACTTTGACACCTGGCAAAATAAACCCATATCTTGGTGGGGCAGGATCCAATCGGTCAAGATGACCACTCTCCCCCAGATTCTATATATTCTTCAAGCCGCTCCGATCCACTTACCTGAAACATACCTGACACAACTCCAATCACTGATAAATAAATTCATCTGGGGGAGTATCAAACCCCGTATTAGCAAAAGAGTCCTTGTTAAGCCACTGGTGGAGGGGGGTATGGGGGTCCCCTGCATCTCTCACTACTACAAAGCAGTGATACTGCAGAGGATCTGGGAATGGCACGACCGTTCATCCATGAAAATTTGGGCCACTATTGACTCTCACTTGCTAGACACTGGTTTCATAGGCCCACTCTGTTGGATCAAACATAATTGCAGACCCGCACACGCTAGGACATCTATGATACACTCGCATATCTTTCGGACATGGGACTCAATTAGGACCAAACATAAAGGTATATCCACTTTTGTTTCACCAATGACCCCAGTGCCAATTAATGCAGAACTTAGTGGTGGAATAATACCCTCGGAAGCAGGGCATATAGACATAAATCAGACAATACCGTTCACATGCCTGACTGACAGGGGTAATCTAAAACCTAGATCACAATTGAAACACACTAAAGGAGGAGTTTTCTCCCATTGGTTAAAGCATGCACAGTTGTCTCACTTATTGAGCTCCTCACCCTACAAGAGAGACCTCCTGAGAGATATGTCACATTTTGAGCGCCTATGTTTTGAAGGGACAGTACCCAGAGGATCTCTATCGATTACCAAAAAACTCCTAGACGCTACCCTTAAATTACCCCCGTCATCTTACGTATCTCAATGGCCTGTGGATCTTGGACTATCGGTATCCAAAGAACAATGGGAAAACATATTCTACCAATCCTCTAAATCATCATCCTCCCCCAGGGTTTTAGAAATGAATCACAAAATATTGTACCGTTGGTACCTCACCCCAGACAGACTTAAACAAATCTATCCCAATACCAACGCGACATGCTGGAGGGGCAGTGGGTCTCCTGGCACAATGGCCCACATTTGGTGGCACTGTCCTAAATTACTCCCCTTTTGGAGAGACATAACGACATATCTAAAACAGGTTTTGGGAGACCACTTCTGCCTTTCTCCTCTCACTGCCTTATTTAGCTTTAGACCGGATAAAGGGTGTAAAATTAAATGGAAGCTCCTCCAATACTGTTTTTATAGCGCTAGATTGCTTATTGCCCGTAGATGGAAATCTCCAGATGTGCCGACTGTGCAAGAGTGGCTACACAATACATCTGAACTTCTCCTAGTGGAGGAATACTCATATTACAAAAATAACTGCCTGCCCCTATTCCACAACATTAAATTTTACTGGGAAACCCTACTCCACTCACATATTACCTTAGACCTTCCTCTCCTTTTCCTCCCCCCCACCCCCCACCTCCCCCCTCTCTCTCACTCCCCCCCGCCCCCCCCCTTATTTCAAATCTTTTGTCCTAAGCTGAAACGGTTATTATAATGTTTTATTTTAGATTTTGTTTTGATTAGGATGGAATAACATTACTTTTAAGGTATGATGTGAATACCCATCTAAAAAGGAATGCATACCTTCTACCTACCGGATAAGCATGGGTCCTTCTTGCCAACTTATCAACAGACTTTCATTCACCCAATTTACAAAATCCCATTTGTTGTATGAAGGTAGGACTTTTTATTTTATTTTATTTTATTTTACACTATGTCTATTCCATCCAATAGAGTTATATCTACAATATCCCCACGCATTTTATTTTTGACATTAGGGGCCCAAGAGAGGTCCTCAATACTGAAGTTAGGGGTAAAAAAAGAGGAATATCACTTAGTACCTGAAAATATGTATGCACAGCATGATTTGTACTTTTCTTTAGTTACACGTATTACAGTTACATATTTGTATTGTACATTTCCTCAATAAAAACATGAATAAAAAAAAAAAAATATGGAAATGTTGCTTTGGGTTTTCTCATGAAAAATCTCTACCTGCATGTGACTATAGCATAGTTTTGAACTCCTAAGTAATGTCATAGTTTAAAAGAATGTTTCTGAATACCTATGTAACATGTTTATTTGATGATGTTTTGTCAATAACCTCAATAAAAAACCTATTTAAAAAAAAAAAAAAAAAAAAATTGGTTGCAGCCTGTCGGCACCTTCAGTCTCAGTCATTCCCTTCAGTGGCTATGTGCATGGAAGTTTTAGGTCTCATGACTGCAGCTTTGGACGCGATCCCCTTTGCTCATTTTCACATGAGACCTCTCCAGCTTTGTATGCTGAATAAATGGTGCAGGGATTATACAAAGATATCTCAATTAATATCCTTAAATCCCAATGTTCAACACTCTCTGACGTGGTGGTTAAATCACCAGCGTTTAGTTCAAGAGGCTTCTTTTGTTCGGCCAACCTGGACTGTGATCACAACAGATGCGAGTCTTTCAGGTTTGGGAGCTGTTTGGGGATCTCTGACAGCATAAGGGGTTTGGAAATCTCAAGAGGTGAAGTTACCAATCAATATTTTAGAACTCTGTGCAATTCTCAGAGCTCTTCAGTTTTGGCCTCTGTTAAAGAGAGAACCGTTCATTTGTTTTCAGACAGACAATATCACAACAGTGGCATATGTCAATCATCAGGGTGGGACTCACAGTCCCCAAGCTATGAAAGAAGTATCTCGGATACTTGTTTGGGTGGAATCCAGCTCCTGTCTAATTTCTGCGGTGCATATCCTAGGTGTAGACAATTGGGAGGTGGATTATCTCAGCCTACAGACTTTACATCCGGGGGAGTGGTCTCTCCATCCAGATGTGTTTTCTCAGATTGTTCAGATGTGGGGTCTTCCAGAGATAGATCTAATGGCCTCTCATCTAAACAAGAAACTTCCCAGATACCTGTCCAGGGATTTTCAGGCGGAAGCAGTGGATGCGTTGACACTTCCTTGGTATTATCAACCTGCTTATATTTTCCCGCCTCTAGTTTTTCTTCCAAGAGTGATCTCCAAAATCATCATGGAACAATCGTTTGTGTTCCTGGTGGCTCCAGCATGGCCTCACAGGTTTTGGTATGCGGATCTTTTTCGGATGTCCAGTTGCCAACCTTGGCAACTTCCGTTAAGGCTGGACCTATTGTCTCAAGTCCGTTTTTCCATCAGGATCTGAAATCATTAAATTTGAAGGTGTGGAAGTTGAACGCCTAGTGCTAAGTCATAGAAGTTTCTCTGACTCGGTGATTAATACTATGTTACAAGCTCGTAAATCTGTCTCTAGAAAGATTTATTATCGAGTTTGGAAGACTTACATTTCATGGTGTTCTCATAAATTTTCTTGGCATTCTTTTAGAATTCCTAGAATTTTACAGTTTCTTCAGGATGGTTTGGATAAGGGCTTATCTGCAAGTTCCTTGAAAGGACAAATCTCTGCTCTTTCTGTTTTATTTCACAGAAAGATTGCTAAACTTCCTGATATTCACTGTTTTGTACAGGCTTTGGTTCATATCAAGCCTGTCATTAAATCTATCTCTCCTCCTTGGAGTCTTAATTTGCTTTTGAGGGCTTTACAGGCTCCTCCATTTGAGCCTATGAATTCTTTGGACATTAAACTACTTTCTTGGAAAGTGTTGTTCCTTTTGGCCATCTCTTCTGCTAGACGAGTTTCTGAGCTATCTGCTCTTTCTTTTGAATCTCCTTTTCTGATTTTTCATCAGGATAAGGCGGTTTTGCGGCCTTCATTTAAATTTTTATCTAAGGTTGTGAATTCTAACAACATTAGTAGAGAAATTGTTGTCCCTTCCTTGTGTCCTAATCCTAAGAATTCTTTGGAAAGATCCTTACATTCTTTGGATGTGGTGAGAGCTTTGAAATATTATGTTGAAGCTACTAAAGATTTCAGGAAGACTTCTAGTCTATTTGTTATCTTTTCTGGTTCTAGGAAAGGTTTGAAGGCTTCTGCTATTTCCTTGGCTTCTTGGTTAAAGCTTTTGATTCATCAAGCTTATTTGGAGTCGGGTCAGGCCCCGCCTCAGAGAATTACAGCTCATTCTACTAGATCAGTCTCCACTTCGTGGGCTTTTAAGAATGAAGCTTCAGTTGATCAGATTTGCAAAGCGGCGACTTGGTCCTCTTTGCATACATTTGCTAAATTCTACCGTTTTGATGTATTTGCTTCTTCAGAAGCAGTTTTTGGTAGAAACGTTCTTCAGGCAGCTGTTTCAGTTTGATTCTTCTGCTTATGTTTTAAGTTTTTCTTGTCATTAAAGAATAAACTTATAATTTGGGTTGTGGATTATTTTTTCAGCGGAAAATGGCTGTTCTTTATTTTTATCCCTCCCTCTCTAGTGACTCTTGCATGGAGTTCCACATCTTGGGTATTGATATCCCATACACTAGCTCATGGACTCTTGCCAATTACATGAAAGAAAACATAATGTATGTAAGAATGTACCTGATAAATTCATTTCTTTCATATTGGCAAGAGTCCATGAGGCCCACCCTTTTTATGGTGGTTATGATTTTTTTGTATAAAGCACAATTATTTCCAAATTCCTTTGTTGATGCTTTTTACTAATTTCTTTATCACCCCACTACTTGGCTATTCGTTAAACTGAATTGTGGGTGTGATGAGGGGTGAATTTATAGGCATTTTGAGGTTTGGGAAACTTTGCCCCTCCTGGTAGGATTGTATATCCCATACGTCACTAGCTCATGGACTCTTGCCAATATGAATGAAATTAATTTATCAGGTAAGTTCTTACATAAATTATGTTTTTTTGTATGCTCAATTTAATTTAACATATTTTTTTACTAACTGTTTCATGCCCCTTAATTACTCTAGTCTATCTACTAGAATAACACAAGTATTATGCTAAGGTGCTGTCAGGGCTAAGAAAATGAATTGGGGCTCAGGTATTTATGGATATGTGGATTCTTCTATACACTGTGTTGTGAATTCTAACAAGTCAAATCATTACAGAATGAGGTTTACAAATTGCCAGTAGAGTTTATTGATGTTGCATTTCTGATTAGTCCAGTAAATACTCTTCTAGGAAAATCTCTTGTGGGTTTCTCTAGACTGAGTAACAAATAGTACTGAATGTGTTACACACACTTAAGTTAAAATTAGGTTCCTCTTGGATAAGTCTAAAAGAACTCATTATATTTTAGCTTTATGTCAAGAACTGTTTTTTAATCTAATACAATTCCAGTACATATGCAGTATTTTGCTTACTATAATACAGTTTTTATTTGTTTTGCTATTAATATAAGTTTTTATATCTAAAGTTATGCTTAAAGGGACACTGTACCCAAATTGTTTCTTTTGTAATTCAGAAAGAGCATTCAATTTTAAGCAACTTTCTAATTTACTCCTATTATCAATGTTTCTTCATTCTCTTGATATCTTTATTTGAAAAAAAGGCATCTAAGCTTTTTTCTTGGTTCAGAACTCTGGACAGCAGTTTTTGATTGGTAGATGAATTTATCCACCAATCAGCAAGAACAACCTAGGTTGTTCACCAAAAATGGGCCGGCATTTAAGCTTACATTCTTGCATTTCAAATAAAGATACCAAGAGAATTATGAAAATTTGATAATAGGAGTAAATTAGAAAGTTGCTTAAAATGTCATGCTCTATCTGAATCATGAAAGAAAAAATTTGGGTTCAGTGTCCCTTTAATGTTACAGGATACAAAGATATTTTAGACAACTTCCAACATTGAGTCAACAGTCTGGGGAAGGCCCTTTTCTGTTCCAGCATGCTGTGCCCCTGTGCATAAAGTGAGGTCCATGAAGACAAGGTTTGATGAGTTTGGTATGGAGGATCTTAAATGGCCTTCTGGATTGGAATGCTAATTAAAGACCTGTTCATCCATCATCAGTGCCTGAACTCACAAATGCTCTTTTGGCTGAATGGCAGCAAATTCCCACTGACACGCTCCAAAATCTTATGGCTTTTATAGCCTCAAAAGGGGGCCATCTTGATATTAATGCCCATGTGATGATCAGGTATCAAGTTAACGCTCGTTGGGTTAGTGCATCCTCAGAACTCTGGTTAACTGTTTTGCGAAACAAAAGCGTGTCACAAAACTCATCAAAAATACATTACAGAGTACAGTTACACTCATAATAACACCATCTAATAAAAATTATTGTAAAAAAAAATATTGCATGAAAAAGTTATAAAGGCTCAAAGATATGAGGTCTCAGATATTTTATATATTTATATATCTTCCATAGTCATGTTGATTGGAGCAGCCGTGTTAGTCCAGAGTATTGCATTGAGAAATTATACTTTTTTTATTGGACTAACTATATATTTATAAGATGACGATAAGCTTTCAGAAGAATGTCTTCCTTTTTCAAGTCTGAAGCAATACTGACCAATTTGATGGAATTTACAGATTATATCTTAAAACATAGGATGGCTAAAAAGGCAAAGTGTTACAGAGGTCTGAATGCAGGGGGAGGAGGGGGTGTCGTAAAAATCATGATGGGGGTTTAGGAGACAGGCAGACAGTGTCAGTAAAGGATAACAGACAGGAGAAAAATATGGTAATACACAGCATATACTGACATAACGTTATATATCAACATAGAATCAATATGAATAAAGATGGGAAATTATGTATACAGGGGAATATAAGATAGTCAAAAAAGGAGGAAGGAAAGAAAGAAAAAGTCAATAATAATAATGACAAAAGTTTGGACGTAGGCTTACCTGCGTACCTATGCATAGAGAGTGTGGAATTTACAATGTAATTTACTATTGACTACAGCAGTGGCGGCTGGTGAATTTTTAGGATGGGGGTGCACAAGACCCTCCCCCTATTAGAAAGCCACGCCCCTTTGAAAAACCACGCCCCTTTTGAAAAACACGCCCCTTTAATAAGCCACGCCCATTTTAAAAGCCACACCCCTTTGTGAAAGTCACGCCCCTCAAATGGCCCCACCCATTTGAACCAGCAGTGTTTTTGGTCATCGTCTTCTTGAAATATCCAGCCCCGGCCTGGGGGTAACTTCAACTGAAGTTTGTGACTGATTCCTCAACATTATTCTCAAGTATCTGCTGATATTGAGTGGAATCCATGAGACCCTCAACAATATTCCCAGTAGTACAGGTCTTTGGAGGTGGTCTGTGGGCTGTTTTTGACCGTTCTCACCATCCTTTGCCTTTGCCTCTGGCCCTCTCTGATATTTTACTTGCCCTGCCACTTCTGGCCTTAACAAGAACTGTGCCTGTGGTCTTCCATATCCTCACCATGCATTGCTCACTGTGTTCCTCATAGTGGACACAGACATCTTAAATCTATGAATGCATACTCTTCAGTACAGCCATGTTCACGTGCGACAGTGCACAAATGGAGGAGCCTACACTACCTGCCCATGTCTAGTCTTAAAATATACATGATGGTGCTCAGTTAAATTATATAATAACATATATATATTAACCAAATGATTAATTAAAGCTGCAAAATAATAAGAATGTTGAATGTACATTCATGAAAACATATATATTCCTGGATTTAAAGAACCTTCCACTTTATAGAGAAATACAACCACATTTCAATTACTGTTGCCCCAGCCCCCAGTGTTCGATATAAGGCAATGCAGCCAAAGGCCTTGGCAACATGAAGATAAATACACCCACATTTTACTTTCTACAAAAGAAGATTATTTCTATTACACTAGTGCTTAATAATTAACTTCAACAGTAAAGATTAAAACAGAATGTTGTTAACTCAAGTACAATTTTTGTAAATTAAGTCAATCCGCCTGTCTTTTTTTGAGGCAAATAAATCAATAACATTTTCGGTGAATGTAGGCATGTCATTGATCAATTGTTTTTCAATTGTGAGCATGGCTAGAGCAGTCAGTCTTTCCTCAGTCATGGTGCTCCTTAGAAATGTCTTAACTCGTTTTAAAGTTGAGAAACATCTCTCAGCCTCAGCAGTTGTCACGGGAATAGTCGAAATAATTTGCAACAGTTTGTAGGTCTCAGAGAAAGTACTGTCCAAGTTATTTTCTATTACAAACTGTAGAAGACTGATGGCACCATTCATATTTCGGAAATCTGGTCTTCTGTAAATTACTCCTAGTTCAGTTTTCAGGCGATCTTTCTGTAATGTGTGATAAACCGCTGATGTTTGTTCAAGAAGCTGATTTGGAAAATTTTTCTCGTAATCCGCAAATTTTTCCGCTTGGAGGAGAGAAACAGCCGAGTAGTGAGTTATAAAAGAAAATCTATCTTTTACTTGATTTGTGATAACATCGCATATCTCTTTAGCTGCCACAGTCTGAGCAATGTGAATATTTTCTCTCTTCCTTTTCCTAGATGTTTCCTCTGTTTCTGATATCGTCATGGTCACTGTGTCCATTCTATTCCTTTCGTTTTCCATTGTCTGCTGGAAAGTGTTAATATGTTTTCTAATAAGTGCCGCATCTGTTTGTGTTTTCTGAAGTTGGTTGTATAACACATCTACATGTGGCATAATATTGTGAAAAACTGTAAGCCAAAACACAAATACCGAGTCTTGTAACATACGCCGAATAGCCCCTGCTTGATTTATAGCTATTTCTTTTTTCGATGTTGACTCTATTTTTTCCATGCATTCAATTAACTGTTCCCTGTTTTCAAAAACTGTATTGACGGTTCGACTCTTGAAATTCCACCTGGTGGCTGAACCATGAGGTATCCTTCTTCTAACAGTTTCATCTAGAATAGCTATCCTTTGTGGCGAGTTACTAAAAAAGTTAGTAATGTCACTTAGATTTGAAAAAAATACTCGAACTTGTTGATTTTGACTGCTTGCTTGGCTGACAATTAAATTGAGCTGATGTGCGTAGCAATGCACAAAATGTGCATTCTTGTAGGTACGTTTAATTATAGCCTGAACACCTGCATGCTGACCACTCATCACGCTTGCACCATCGTAACTCTGCGATATCAGTTTCTCTGGGTTGTCTATAACTTTTTCCAAAGTAGCTTGAATACACGTAGCTAAAGATTCGGCATCATGTCCAGCTGGATTAGTGAATTCCCAGAATCTCTCAACCGGTTGTCCGTTACCTATAATGTATCTAAAAACAACAACCAATTGGAAGGCAGATGAAACATCAGTAGTTTCATCTGCTATCACTGCTACAAAACTTGCATTTGAGATTTCCTTCTTTATTTGGTTCTGGCAAACAGTAAGCATACAGTCTAATAAATCGTTTTGAATTTCTTTTGACGTTCCTTTAAAAACAGTGGCACTAGCGAGATGTTCTTTTAGAGATGCATCAAGCTCTGCTGAGAAGTTTATAAGACCTCTGAAAATGCCTGGATTTAATGAATCATCGCGTTCGTCATGTCCTCGAAGTGCAAGCTCAAATGCGCCGCAAAATAAAATACAATTAATTATTTTGGAAAGAACATAGCGATTTTTCGTTACTTGCTCATTATGTTTTTTAATATTCAAACGATATGCACTGTCAAGTTGTTGCCGAATATCAACCCTTCCTAGCAAATTAAACTCTAATGTGGAGTTTAAATGTGATTGGGAGCAATTATGTTTATTGGTTTTTTGACTTAAATGTGATAAATCGGCGACACCATAACTCACCCAGCTTGAATCCCCACTTTGTTTTGCAAACAGGAGACAATAAAAACAAAAGAGCCTGTTAGATAATTCACAACCACAAATCCATGGATATTTATCATATACCTCGGGTTTGAATTCTCTTTTGTAATCTCTAGTTTTACATTTTGTCACCTGGGTAAGGTTAAGCATAGGTGTTGGCCTGAGCATTTTAATTTCCATTTTTCTTTCAATGGGCAACGTTGAAAAATGTAATTGCTTTAGCTCAGACACACTAATTTTACTAAGTGCCATCTTAACTGTTAGTTTACACACAAAGAACAGTCCTTTGCTCTTATCTAATATATAACTTGTAGGTAGGTAGCTCTGCAGCTGTTAGAAAATATACAACTTAATAGTTTAATAGTTTGGCGGTGGTTATGTAATATATAACTTGTAGGTAGGTAGCTCTGCTGCTCTGCAGCTGTTAGAAAATATACAACTCAACTTGAAGTAATAGTTTAATAGTTTGGCGGTTGTTATGTAATATATAACTTGTAGGTAGGTAGCTCTGCTGCTCTGCAGCTGTTAGAAAATATACAACTCAACTTGAAGTAATAGTTTAATAGTTTGGCGGTTGTTATGTAATATATAACTTGTAGGTAGGTAGCTCTGCAGCTGTTAGAAAATATACAACTTAATAGTTTAATAGTTTGGCGGTTATTATGTAATATATAACTTGTAGGTAGGTAGCTCTGCTGCTCTGCAGCTGTTAGAAAATATACAACTCAACTTGAAGTAATAGTTTAATAGTTTGGCGGTTGTTATGTAATATATAACTTGTAGGTAGGTAGCTCTGCTGCTCTGCAGCTGTTAGAAAATATACAACTCAACTTGAAGTAATAGTTTAATAGTTTGGCGGTTGTTATGTAATATATAACTTGTAGGTAGGTAGCTCTGCAGCTGTTAGAAAATATACAACTTAATAGTTTAATAGTTTGGCGGTTATTATGTAATATATAACTTGTAGGTAGGTAGCTCTGCTGCTCTGCAGCTGTTAGAAAATATACAACTCAACTTGAAGTAATAGTTTAATAGTTTGGCGGTTGTTATGTAATATATAACTTGTAGGTAGGCAGTGACGTGCATTCATTAGAGGCAGGGGAGGCAGCGCCTCCCCTGGCCAATGTGGGAATTACATCTATTTTTTCATTAAAAAAAAAAAAAAAAAAAATGTTGTTTTTTTCTTCTTTTTTTTTTTTTTACATATGAAAGGTGACCCCCCTACCCCCCCACCCCTCCACCAAATTATGCTTTTTATTGTTTATTTAATTTAACTTTACTTACTACATTGCATTCATATTGCGCAAGAAGGTATGAGGCCAGCTGTCCTTCCATTGCGCAATATGAATGTAATTATGTTATGGGCTGCTTTAAAGACTGCCACCCAGTGGGGAATAAAAACTAATGCAGCAGTCTCTAATGCAGCCCATAACTGCTCCCACCGGAGGCTAGCCTCGGGAGCCCTGAGCCCTGCCTGCCCGGCCGCTCAGCCAATCAGGCATCAGTATGTCTGAGTCTCTAGGCTGAGTTGCCGGGCGGGAAATTGTTGCGCAGCCGCATTGGTGGTCAGGTTGATGCGGCCGGTGTGGATTTGAGTCAGGCAGCCCGATGCGACGACGACAACGACAACGACAAAGGTAAGTGAAGGAGCTGAATGCTGCCGGAGAGGGCCATTGAAATATCCAAGCTAGCCTTAAAGGATGAACTGCCGTCTGCCTCCCAGTCAGTCACCCACACTTATAGGCTTAAGCTTAAAAAGGTTAAAAAAAAGGACATTTTTGTATGAGTTGGGTTGCATTGCAAACATAAATAGATCTCCCTTACTTTTTGAAATTTGTACACCAGGACCCAACAAACTGTGCCCAGCAATGGCCCCTGTTAATCGTTAGAAATCAATCTGCAACTGATTTAGGACAGTGAGGCTATGAAAAGAAATGTTTAAATTAGCAAAACTATATTCCTAATCCATCTCACCATAAACACTGTAAATAATAACTAACTATATATATAGGCATTAGGCAAAATATATGTTTTAAAGGGGCATTCCAAAAAACAAACAGTTCTAAATCTTCTAGCCTTGAACAGTTCTTCTAGTGCATGCAATGCTTAATAAAACACAAAAATAAAAATTTACTTTCATGATTTATTTTGTCCCCCTTTCAATCTGAAAAATGTCCCCCCCCCCAATATATTTATTATGCAGCACATTTTATTTATATTAAGTTTAGCACACATATCAAAATGTATCATATACCTTTTTTCTAAATAAAATGTGTTCTGCATAAATAAATACATATACAAGTATATATTTATTGAATGCAGGACATTTGAAGTAGTTCCAAAATGTGATCAAATTATACCCTTGTAGACTTCAGAGCATTTGGCATTGAGATGCCAATCAGTGCACAGATCAGGAACCTCTGAACTGTGCACTAATGGGCACCTGAATCATATGCCAAATGCTCTGAAGCCTCCATTCACCCTCTACCTAAAAATAAGATCATAGTTCTGAGGTTGTCAGGTCCAGTCAATCACACTTTGTTTTTTTTTTATCATATTACTAATGAGTGAAATAAGTAAGGAGTTAAATGACTGAACTCTTTCACTAACTTATGAACTTCCAAGGAACATCCTACCTCATATTCTCAATAATGAGAACAGCTGTTTTACTTTTTTTAAATTCAGTAACTGACACAGAGTGCCCAGACACAATGTCACAGACTCTCTCTATCACCATAGTATCTTGGCGTGGACACTCATTGACAGCTACTGGATTTAAAAAAAGTAAAAGAGCTGTTTTCATTAACTTCCTTCACCTTCTGGCTCTCTGTGTGTGTATGAGTGAGTGTGTGTATGCGTGTGTATCAGTGTATATCTATGTGTGTGTGTATGCGTGTGTATCAGTGTATATCTGTGTGTGTGTATGAGTAAGTGTGTGTGGGTATGAGTGTGTGTGCGTATGCGTGTGTGTATCAGTGTATATCTGTGTGTGTATCAATGTATATCTGTGTGTGTGTGTGTGTGTATGCGTGTGTATCAGTGTATATATGTGTGTGTATCAGTGTATATCTCTGTGTGTGTGTATGCGTGTGTATCAGTGTATATATGTGTGTGTATCAGTGTATATCTGTGTGTGTATCAATGTATATCTGTGTGTGTGTGTATGCGTGTATCAGTGTATATCTGTGTGTGTATCAGTGTATATCTGTGTGTGTGTATGAGTAAGTGTGTGTGGGTATGAGTGTGTGTGCGTATGCGTGTGTGTATCAGTGTATATCTGTGTGTGTATCAATGTATATCTGTGTGTGTATGCGTGTGTATCAGTGTATATATGTGTGTGTATCAGAGTATATCTGTGTGTGTGTGTATGCGTGTGTATCAGTGTATATATGTGTGTGTATCAGTGTATATCTGTGTGTGTATCAATGTATATCTTTGTGTGTGTGTATGCGTGTATCAGTGTATATATGTGTGTGTATCAGTGTATATCTGTGTGTGTATCAATGTATATCTGTGTGTGTGTGTATGCGTGTATCAGTGTATATATGTGTGTGTATCAGTGTATATCTGTGTGTGTATGAGTGAGTGTGTGGGTATGAGTGTGTGTGTGTGTTTCAGTGTATATCTGTGTGTATGAGTGAGTGTGTGTGTGTATGAGTATGAGTGTGTGTATCAGAGTATCACTGTATATTTGTGTGTGTGTGTATGTGTCCTGTCTCTGCAATTTTTTATAAACATTGGACTAGTGTAAAATGGAAATTTCCAGCCATGCCTATAAAATAAATTGAATGACTACTACATTCTAGCTGGATCTCTGTTACTCTCTCTCTCTCTGTCACAAACACACTCACTGACACTTTCTCTCTCTCTCTGTCATGCACAGCACACACACCAACTTACTCTCTCTGTCATGCACACACACACACTTACTCTCTCTGTCATGCAAAATTGTCATGTAAATCTGTCATGTAAATTGTGTTATGTATAACACAGGAATTGTGGTATGGTTATTGGAATTGGTTAAGGCATTGGCAGATGATTGTTGGCAAACTTGGCAGTTAGGCAGCAGCACTGCAGCAGCAAAATGTACTCGTCGTGACAAGTTCAGACAGACTTCAGAACGTCTTACTTTTACTATTTTTTAGTAACTGTTTTTGTCAGTGGCAGCTATAGTTATACTGTGGTGTTTTTCACACCAATTTATAAGTTATGAGATTTATTAACCTCGTTTAATGCGGTTATTTTAATAAATGTCATAACTTATAAATTGGTTTGAAAAATACACAGTATAATAGCGGCTAGCACTGACAAAAACAGTTACTAAAAAAAATAGTAAGAGTAAGACGTTCTGAACGTGGGACCGGGTCGGGTGGCTAAGTTGTATATTTTGTAAAATAAGGCTGCAGTCAGTGCAGTGCAGCAGCCATGAGTGCAGTTGAGATCAAAACGTCAAAACATAAACAGTCAGGCCTGTAAAGCGTGGGAATTTTAGCCCCACCTACAAGACACCCACACACTCTCTCTGTGGCTGTGCACAAGTCTCCCTCACCTGCTTCCTTTCCTGGAAATGTTGGGAGGTAAACTATTATGATATGCTTGCTGTGCTGAACAAACCTCCCAAGCTATGCTGTCCTAAGACATTGAAGTAGCTGCTTCTGCTTCTATAAGCTTTTCCTGAAAACTTTAGGGAAATAGTGTTAAATAACCTTCCAATTTACATCTAATATCTGATTATCTGCATTCTTTTGATATCCTTTGTTGAAATCATATCTAAATATGCTCATTAGATACTGCGCATACTTAGATATTATTTTCAACAAAGGATATCAAAAGAATGAAGAAAATCAGATATCCTTTGTTGAAAATCATATCTAAATATGCTCATTAGCTACTGTGCATATTTAGATATGATTTTCAACAAAGGATATCAAAAGAATGAAGAAAATCAGATATCCTTTGTTGGAAATCATATCTAAATATGCTCATTAGCTACTGCACATATTTAGATATGATTTTCAACAAAGGATATCTGATTTTCTTCATTCTTTTGATATCCTTGGTTGAAAATCATATCTAAATATGCTCAGTAGCTACTGCGCATATTTAGATATGATTTTCAACAAAGGATATCAAAAGAATGAAGAAAATCAGATATCCTTTGTTGAAAATCATATCTTAATATGCTCAGTAGCTACTGATTGGTGGCTGCATATACATACCTCATGCAATTGGCTCACCCATGTGCATTGCTATTTCTTCAACAAAGGATATCTAAATAATGAAGGCGTATCCGATTCCTAGCCACTGCCTCACCAGCCTCTGACCTCACCGCACATCACTGTAGGTAGGTAGCTCTGCTGCTCTGCAGCTGTTAGAAAATATACAACTCAACTTGAAGTAATAGTTTAATAGTTTGGCGGTTGTTATGTAATATATAACTTGTAGGTAGGTAGCTCTGCAGCTGTTAGAAAATATACAACTTAATAGTTTAATAGTTTGGCGGTTATTATGTAATATATAACTTGTAGGTAGGTAGCTCTGCTGCTCTGCAGCTGTTAGAAAATATACAACTCAACTTGAAGTAATAGTTTAATAGTTTGGCGGTTGTTATGTAATATATAACTTGTAGGTAGGTAGCTCTGCTGCTCTGCAGCTGTTAGAAAATATACAACTCAACTTGAAGTAATAGTTTAATAGTTTGGCGGTTGTTATGTAATATATAACTTGTAGGTAGGTAGCTCTGCAGCTGTTAGAAAATATACAACTTAATAGTTTAATAGTTTGGCGGTTATTATGTAATATATAACTTGTAGGTAGGTAGCTCTGCTGCTCTGCAGCTGTTAGAAAATATACAACTCAACTTGAAGTAATAGTTTAATAGTTTGGCGGTTGTTATGTAATATATAACTTGTAGGTAGGTAGCTCTGCTGCTCTGCAGCTGTTAGAAAATATACAACTCAACTTGAAGTAATAGTTTAATAGTTTGGCGGTTGTTATGTAATATATAACTTGTAGGTAGGTAGCTTTGCTGCTCTGCAGCTATTAGAAAATATCAACTAGAAGTTGAACTAAATTGTTAAAGAACTCCCTAAAAATCCAGTATACTCCTAAACTTGCTAATCTCAGACTGTGTCTGTTGTTTAAATTACAAGTAGAAAAATAAAAATGTTTTTTTTTTTAAACACTAGTTCAAGTTCAAGACTCAACTCAAGTTACTCTATATAAAAAGAAATCTCAGACTCAGACTGTATCTGTTGTTTAAATTACAAGTAGAAAAATAAAAATGTTTTTTTTTTTAAACACTAGTTCAAGTTCAAGACTCAAGTTACTCTATATAAAAAGCAATCTCAGACTCAGACTGTATCTGTTGTTTAAATTACAAGTAGAAAAATAAAAATGTTTTTTTTTAAACACTAGTTCAAGTTCAAGACTCAAGTTACTCTATATAAAAAGCAATCTCAGACTCAGACTGTATCTGTTGTTTAAATTACAAGTAGAAAAATAAAAATGTTTTTTTTTAAACACTAGTTCAAGTTCAAGACTCAAGTTACTCTATATAAAAAGCAATCTCAGACTCAGACTGTATCTGTTGTTTAAATTACAAGTAGAAAAATAAAAATGTTTTTTTTTAAACACTAGTTCAAGTTCAAGACTCAAGTTACTCTATATAAAAAGCAATCTCAGACTCAGACTGTATCTGTTGTTTAAATTACAAGTAGAAAAATAAAAATGTTTTTTTTTTAACACTAATTCAAGTTCAACTTAGACTCAACTCACTCTATCTAAAAAGCAATCTCAGACTCAGACTGTATCTGTTGTTTAAATTACAAATAGAAAAAAAAGGTTTTTTTTTTTTTAACACTAGTTCAAGACTCAACTCACTCAGTTACTCTATATAAAAAACTGCAGGCCTGCAGCAAAAATCATTAAAATATCTGCCCACAAAGTTACTAAACTAATAATATATTACTAGTATAAATTAAGTTAACTAAAGTATCTTCAAGTTCTATATAGATATAGATAACTAGAAAATCTGAATACTACTAGTAGTGACTGTGAATCTACAGTTCTAAACTAATTTGCTGCTAAGCTAAGCCTAATGTAATTAATAATAATTATAATGGCTATTGGCTAACTATCTAACTGTCTATTAGCCTGCTCCTGGGCCCTGGCTATTTCTTTGCACACTACTTGACTGCAGCTCAGCAGACACTGAGTCAGCACACAGCAGCAAATATTGACTGTCTGTCACTGTTCAATCAACTTGTTGATGCTTGATGGCTGCCAGCAGGCAGCAAAAAATATATAGTTTTGTTGTAAACAATTTTTGCACAGAGCTATGCAAAAACACTCCTCTCAGCTCAACGGCTATCTCCACAAAGATTTTCGCGCCGTTGAGCTGGGAGGAGCCTCGTGGGGGCCATCACGTGAGCCATGGAGCCTATCACAGAGTCTGAGGAGTCCGGATCAAGAGGCTGGGGGAGGAGACAGAGCACAGGCTGAACGACCGCACAGTTCAGCCTGTGCGATTATGCCTCTATAGGCATGAGGCTGGGGAGGAGCTCTACGCCTGCACAGTGAATACATTGCGATCACTGTGCAGGCATATAGAGCTCCTTACCGCACGTGCGAGTGGGGGGTGGAGACTGGAGCCTGCCCTGGACTGTCAATCAGCCTCTCTCAGCTCAGCCTCAGGCAGCAGCAGCAGGCAGTGCGCCGTGGTGGTGTGTGGTGTGACGTCAGCACACTGAGTAGTCCACCCGGTCCTAGCTCCTGCCTCCTGCCTGAGCCTGATAATAAATATACAGTGTCTGTTAATGAACACTCAGTGGCGAGTCAGTGATGAGAATGATAATAGATTAAATAGCAGGGTATATAAGCTAAGCAGCAGTGCCAGTAAAGCATTATTTAATACATATAATATTAAATAATATAAATAAAAAATAAAATTAAAATTTTTCATAATTTTTTTTTCTCATTTTTTTTTTTTTAAATGCTCATTTTTTTTCCCCCTCCTCTGCCCCCTGGGGGTTCACGTGCGACAGTGCACATATGGAGGAGCCTCCACTGGACTACAGTATATGAAAGTACATTGCTCAATGCAATACTCTTGTTATTTTGATATATTTATATGTTTTTATAAAATACGTGAATTATAGGTAAAAACTGTGTATGTTTACACTAATATAAATGTAAAGTGGACAATAAAGTTATAGGTTCATCAAAGTGCATTGTGGAATATGTGTGTAATGAATAAAGAAAAGAGAGGAACAATAAAGTCCTGGTACTTATAAGTTGATAATAAATTATCAACAGAGTAAAGATATTCAAAATAAGCAACCATTGGAATCAGAATCTTCTCTATAAGGTTAAAAATAAGTAATTAAAAAAAGATTAAAAGTTTTTGTTTAGCAAGGTAACTACTCTAGAAAAAAAACTATTCCGTAACCTGGCTGACTTGTCATTCAAACTCCTATATCGCCTCCCAGATGGTAAAAGGGCAAAAAAACTATTACCAGCATGGTAAGGATCGTGGATAATACAGTGAGCCTTTTGGAGACTTAGTCTGCGCTGAAGATCCTTGATAATAGGTAGCTGGGCACCGATCATATACTGGGCAGTTTTTACCACCCGTTGCAAAGCTCTACTATCAGAGTTAGTACTGTTTCCGTACCACACTGTAATGCAATTAGTGAGAATACTCTCAATGGTACAGCAATAAAAATTTACCAGGATCTGAGGCGACAGATTAACTTTTTTCAGTGACCTTAAAAAGTAAAGACGTGGTTGCGCCTTCGTCACTATAATCGAAGCATTCAATGTCCAAGACAGATCTTCAGAAATGTGAGTTCCCAAAAATGTAAAACTTGTCACACATTCAACCATAGATCTATTTATATAGATAGGCATATGTGTACAACGTTTGGACTTTCTGTAGTCAATAATAATCTCTTTGGTCTTTTTGGTATTGAGTTCCAGATTATTTTCAGCACACCATGTCACCAGGTGCTTTACCTCCTCCCTATAGGCTGACTCATCGTTATTACTGATCTGGCCTACTACAGTAGTGTTATCTTCAAACTTTATAATGTTATTAGACACATGCCTAGGCAGGCAGTCATAGGTAAAGAGGGAATATAACAATGGACTCAGTACACAACCTTGTGTAACACTAGTGTTAAGGGCCAAGGTGGCAGAGCTATAATTGCCTATTCTGACTGACTGAGGTCTATTTGTCAGGAAATCCAAGATCCAATTACAGAGCATGGTGTTAATGCTCAGGTCATGAAATTTAGCAGCCAACTTAGCAGGCATAACAGTGTTGAATGCTGAGATAAAGTCAATAAATAGCATTCTTACATAGGTGTTACTATGATCCAAATGGGTTAGGGCAAAATCTAGTGCTGTAGAGATGGTATCTTCCGTTGACCTATTCTGATGATAGGCATATTGATTAGGATCTAATGTAGGCGGTAAGCAAGTTTTAAGATGGGCCATGACCAGCCTTGTAAAACATGTCATGATGGTCGAGGTAAGTGCAATAGGGCGAAAGTCATTTAGACTCACTGCTGCAGATTGTTTTGGCACAGGAATGATGGTTGTTACCATAAAGTATACAGGGACGACTGTTTGGGCCAAGGACAAGTTAAAAATATCAGTATATACTGCAGCCAGTGCTCCAGCACAGGTTCTCAGCACATGGCCAGGGATGTCATCTGGACCAGCAGCTTTACATGCATCTAGCCTAAAATGTGCATGGTACACCTCAGTGACAGAGAAACTTAAAGGCTGTTCTTCTGGAAGAGATGTAGCTTTAGTAATTAATTCTTTATTTTCACAGTCAAAGTGGGCATAAAAATTGTTTAATTCATCCAGAAAGGAGGCATCATTAATTAAAGGGGCTTCATTTATGGGTTTATAGTCTGTAATAGCCTGACTACCCCGCCACATGTGTCTGGGATCAGAGTTGTTATAAAAATGCTCTTCAATACGTAATTTCAGATCATATTTAGCTCTCTTTATTCCTTTTTTTAAGTTAGATCTAGTTAAACTATAATCCTCAGCTTCACCAGATCTAAAAGCAGCACCTTGTGCTTCCAATAGGAGGCAAATCTCTTTATTCAGCCAAGGTTTTTGATTGGGAAAGGTTCTTATCCTCTTAAAGGTGGTTAAATTATTAACACAGGAATTAATATAGTCCAGAACAGAAGATGCATACAGTTCAATATCAATATAGGAATCCCTCTTACCTCTTGTGGCAAATGAGCTCCAGTCAGTGAGTTGAAACTAAGTTTGAAGTTTAGAAGTCGCATCTTCAGGCCACGCTTTAACTATTCTCACTGATGGTTTTTCACGCTTAATGAGGGGAGAATACCTGGGGTACAAAAACAATTCAGAATGATCAGATTTACCCAGATGAGGAAGAGGTGAAGCTTTGTAGGCATCGGCAATATTTGTATAGACATTTGTATAGTGGCACAGGTTACATTTTGATGGAATTTAGGAAAAACAGTTTTAAAATTAGAGTGTATATATATATATATATGTGTGTGTGTGTGTGTGTACATATTATATATATATATATATATATATATATATATAATGTGTGTGTACATATTATATATATATATATATATATATATATATATATATATATATATATATGTGTGTGTGTGTGTACATATATTTTTATATGTATATATAGAGATATATACACATAAATATAATTTTCTGTTGAGTCGATTAAAAGCACATGCCCCTTTTTTTACTGGGATACACCTTACCCCAATATTTCTCCCCCCCTCCCCCAGAATTAAATTATATAAGTTCATAATACAAAAAAAGAAAAAAAGATTGTTGTTATATTGGCCCCTACAATCTATTTTCATCCATGACCTTCTTTCACAGTGTGAAAATGATTATCCATAATGTGACCCAGGAAAGAAACTCAAAACGTGTCACAGTGTGCTTTAACTGGGCAATTGGAGAGCTAATAAAATGGTACATGGAGAACTTACAAGGAAATACTTTGTGATTATAGCTCAGATGAGAAAGGAAGAGAGGTGATACAGCTGCATTGTCTTTTAAGCAGCACCAACCCTTTATATTGTATCTGTCTAGCCACAGCTGCTGCGGCCCACCGGGAAATCTTCTGGTAGATCAATCCGACCTTGTCTGTGTGCTTTATTATATTTCATTTCTGGGGCTGTTTATGGGCATTAGTAACCAATTAGTAACCCCAAATTTGAATTGAGAATAACAAAAAACAGATAAAAAAGTATAATAGACAGCTGGACACTTACTGAAAAGTTTATAAGACAGCCAGCAATGATATTTCTCTGGAGTCTGTCATATACACTTACATTAAAAGCTTAAATACATTATACAATTTAAGGAGACCATACCTTAAATTATAATGTAACTGGAAAAGTCCCATAAAATGTCATCACAGTTGCATATTAAAGCAAATAGAATTGGATTATACATTTATTAGAAATGTTATACTTACCAAGCAGGAAAAAGAGATAGGAGTGCCTAAAGAGATAACTAATCCAGCTGTTAAACCCCTCAAGTTAAACTAGATAAGATACACAAAACATAAATGAGACAGAGCTAAATAAAAGCTTGGATTAAATGTATGAAGGACACAATATATATATATAAAAAAAAATAATGATTATTTAATCAATCAAATTAAAAAATGTAACACAGTAAAACCAATAAAAAATATATTCTGGGATGTCTCCCAGTATCTATGTGAAACCTAATTATAAAATAACATACTCTGGCTGATTATAATCTGCAGCACAGTATATAAATTTAGGATATATGCCTTAATCTAAGTTGTGGAATGATAGAGCCTATAACGGACTGAGATGGAAGTTAGAGCCAAAAGTCAGTAGGTATACCTTTAGTTGCATACCCTCGTACTGGTAAGGTTGCCGTATGTAGGTATTTTTTGTTCCCTCGGCGGTCCACCCACATACAGAGGGATATCTACACCTAGAAAAGGAGAGGTGTTTACCTTGGTGTCCCAATTTAGGTGATTAGTAGAGACCTCTTTGGTATCAAATGTCCGACACACACATCCAGCGTATCGCATCCTGCAGGTGTCGAGAGTAGCGGGGGTCATGTGACGTGGGTGACTCACTTCCGTGTCATCAGTGGGCAAAGTTTGGATCCTCCGGTATTATGACAGCTCCTGTGTCTCTGTAATAGTGATGGCTAGTAGTGATTTAATCCGAAAAATCCTAATGAGGATTCTGGTGGTAGTATATGTTTAAGTATATCCTTAGGTATGATACCTCTGTTCGGTCCACCAAACTCTACAGGGTAACAAAAGCGGTAATGGAAACAAAATTTGGGAAACAAAATCTGTCAATATTAACCCAAATAATCAGCCTGGTTAGACAACCAATATGCTTGGAGTGTTAACAGTCCTAGTCAACGCGTTTCCCCCGTGTTGGGCTTTATCAAGAAACGATAAAGCCCAACATGGGCAAAACGCCTTGACTCCTACACCTCCTTTTCTAGGTGTAGATATCCCTCTAATAATAAAAAATACCTACATACGTCAACCCTACCAGTACGAGGGTACACAACTAAACGTATACCTACTGACTTTTGTCTCTAACTTCCATCTCAGAGCATTTATAGGCTCCATCATTCCACGACTTAGATTAAGGCATATATCCTAAATTTATATACTGTACTGCAGATTATATTCAGCGGGAGTTTGCTATTTTATAATTATGTTACACATAGATATTTGTAGTGGGAGACGTCCCAGAATATATTTTTATTGGTTCTACTGTTTTACATTTTTTAATTTGATTGATTAAAAATTCTTTATATATTTTTATATATTGTGTCCTTCATACCTTTAATCCTAGTTTTTTCTTTAGCGCTGTCTTATTTCTGTTTTGTGTACACTTCGCAAGCTACCATCTCTCTGGCACTTCATTATTATCAAAAGAAGCATAAATCCCAGATTGGCGCAGAATGTAGTAGTCGTGACAAGAATCACTTATTATACAAAGCTAGGCATCACATACCATCTGGACATTCAGGGAGTGAAAATGCTTTCTATTGCAGAACATTTCTTCTCTTTCTTTGGGTGGTCTCAAAACATTGTGTGCAGTCTATCGCACCTAATACATTTGGAATGCCAGCAATACAAAATAAATTGTTTTACGGCCAACAATTTCAACATACCAGGGAATAGATCTAAATGTAACTGGCTCCAATTAGTTCTTTATCTGGCCAAACAACATCAGAAGTGATAGTGTTGAAAGCCACGACCTTTGCACTCACGGTCTGTTAAAACTTTAAAACCACAACAGGGCAAAAACAATTTTGTCACCCTTATGCGTCATCTATGACGGATCATTTCTTCCCTTTACTCCAAAGCAAGCCATTGTATACGGCACCTTCTAATCACAATTGTAAAATAAATAGTTTCCCTGTTAAAAATACATTCATCTGGGGCGTGTCCGGGCAGCGACCGAGTATGGCCGCAATAACAGAGGCTCTAGGAAATTATGAGGCTATCCACCGCATATCCATCTACTCTTAAGAAAAAGAGAGTCTAAAAATGCCATAGACTACTAATCGTGACAGATATAATATTGCTGAATGAGTGACCCTAGAGACCTGTTCCAGACCATCAGGACCTTGTGCAGTGGCCTAGTATTGAGATCCTGATACCCCCCTCCCGGGACGCCGGACGCAGCAGTTGTTTTGGAACTGCTATATTTGACAATAATAGAGGAAATCTACAATGCTTTAAAAATATCTTTTTGCAGATTTGGAGAGCGGCTTGTGCCATCGGCTGGATACCCTTATTCTAATGGTAGAGGAAGAAAGAGACCTCATGAGGCCGAATAGAGTGAGGCCTATAGTACTGCATGAAACATCACCAGAGAGGCTATGTGAGCAGAGGTGGCAGGCAGTGGGGCACCAGCGGACTCCTACGGATCACACAGTAGAGCGGAGGGATATTCAGACTTCCCCTGTTCCTGAGTTGCTGGAGACGTCCTCAACGATCTTGGCAGGGGAATTCGACAAGGAGAGTCTAGGGAAGCAGAGTGACAGGCCTCTTGTGATGCAGCAGCTAGACGCTGCAACAGAAAAGTTAACCTGCCTTGGGAGTTTAGTGCGCAATGGATTGCAGTGAAGTTGAATTTTTCTGATGCAGAGGGGAGTGCGGTCGGCACCCCTGAGTGGTATCCAGATCCATTACAGAAACGGGAAAAGGTGGGCACGAGTGCCCAAAAGATGCAACTCCAAAGTAAGCTGTTAAAGACCCCAGATTGGGAACATTGGGTAACGATCTTCAAACCCCCGGGGCAGCAAGACCAGTATGTGGCTGGGGGCCCAAGAGATTCGGCTTATGTTCTTAGAATGGGTATTGGGTGAAATGACTGTGTTATAACCCTTTGTCTTCTTGGGGTCTCTCTGTGCCCATGCTTATGATGACTCCGGTCTGAAAAGTTGATTATGGAATATACAACCCTCCTATAGTCCCCTATATCTACATATTTTTTCTTTTTCTTTCTTTTTGCTGGTACATATCTCCCACGTGGACTCATCAGCTATATTTACCTATGGACCTATAAAATACTGGACATAATTTGTTTTTTACGGCTGGCATGCCAATCTGATTTTCCTTGTTAAGCTTCTAGATGCTATTTAATTGTCACTGCTGTTGATTAGTTTTAATTGTGTATCCATGCTGATCTGTGAAATCTCTGACCTTAGTTTCGGACAAGATTTCCTCCTGATAGTAGTTTATTTTAATTTATTTTTAACAGTCAGATCTGAACAAATACTATACAGTTTGATACATTTTTCTAAGCCTCAAAATATGTATAATAGCATGTATTTATTTGCCTTTTAAAAATTGGCTATTTGTCATTATAGTATGCATAAAAGCCTATATGTAATTGCCCCTTACAAGCCTCAGTAGGGTGCTATTTATCACTAAAATATGGATGGCTCATATATAGGAGTGTTTCCTTATAATAGTGGCTAGTGCAACTTATACACTTCCTACCTTTGTTAAAATATCTGGGTCTTCTTATTTTTGGAAGATAAGCATGCTTAGAAAGGTTGATATAAGACTCTAATAGAAAATACACAACTTATATGGTTTACTAGAGAACTAAAAGCTGTTTGTGTGGGTCTCAATGTAGAGATGCATATATAAAAATGTTTTACTATCCTTAGAAGCCCAGAAAGGGCCGGTATAAGATAAAGAATCATATTCATGAATGTTATTTGTAGGATGGTATTTAGAAAAAAAGGTTAAAGTAGTATTATTTCTTTCTTTGGAGGCCTAATAGTTGCCAGGGTTGCTTTTAGATGTGTTAATATAATACCCCAATAGAGAGCAAATATATACTTCTTATAACCCCATATAATGTCCACCCTATATAACCTCAATAGAGGTGGACTATGAGGAGCCATGTTATTCTATTTGGACTAAGTTCCTTAAATTATGGGTTATTTAAAAGTTAGAAGGGGTCCCTAGAATCTATATTGGGTCCAAAAGTGGCCCTTCCCAGTTAGTTTTCCCCTTACTATAGATATACACCCACTCCCTTTTAATTGTATCTGTAAGTGTATTATAGAGGTCCAGGAGAATATAGAAATGCACGAGTGTGTGGGGTCCCAGAGGGGCCCAGCTGATAAATACACCAACATTTACCCAATATGTATTTTCAAAGTCTGGGGGCCAAGAGTGGCCACTAATTTCCAGCTAGGGTATGTTTTATATTTATTTTACAACACTTATTCTGACCATAATCACCTGTTTGTTATTACGATGGGTATTTGAAGAAAGTTTCTAAGCCTCCCAACACTGTGAGGGAAGATTAAGAACCAGGTGGCTAACAGTATTTCTTCTGGGTTAAGAATCACACAAAGACCTACTTCCCTCCTTTCAGAGTCCTTTTACAAAAGCTAGGTCTTATGATTACGACTTGTTAAGTTATTTCTTGTCCATGTTAAAATGTCTATATATATAAAAAGAGGTGCCGCTCATGGCCTATTGTACTTTCTATTGTTTAGGACCTCATATTGCTTATGGTCTTTAAGACATGCCTATGTATTAGACACATGAGACTTGATGTATGTATATAGGCGTGTTGCCATGACAGTATAACAGTATAAGATGTTGTTTATGTCATTGCTACCTCAATAAAAATTATTTAAAAAAAATACATTCATCACATTTGCTATGAATTGCAGACATAAGAATACATATCCATTAAACACTAGATTTTATTCTACTGTTTTGCATTGCATTTGAGACATGAGTGGAATACAAATTTATAACACATTAGCTTTCATTCTATTGTTCTGTAGGGAGTTTGCAACATAGATGGTGGCGAATACACATATCCGGGCAGATTGTTTGACGTGATTTTGAGACTTGACAGTGCCAAAGTTGATCGGATTTGGCTTAATACGGGCTGAAAATATGTAAAAATCAATTCAATGCAAATTCAAATCCAGGAGCAGTTAAAAAAAACCTTGTTTTGGATAGGGTATACACTTTGTTAAATCTTGAAACTAAATTATATGCATAATTTGACTCGCAGACACAGGCAGATTGATGGATGAAGCTTTGATAAATATACACCAATAAGTGAGAAACATAGCGCTCTAGTGAGTAGTTATCTATGGTAAACAATCCCAATAGTGAGGTAGGTTAAAAGCGGAGCACAATCAATAGTGCAGGGTGCATTATCTTGCACACAGGCTTGAGCTAAAAATAACACTCAAATTATTACCTTAATGTAGATTAAATTTTTTAGCTCACCCTTTAAATGGATAGTGCAGGGCTATTACCCTTGTGCTATAAAATTCAGCACTGTATAAAACCTAAAGTAAAAAAACAAACAACATAATTTAAATTCTTTTCTTTCCTGGCATGGAAAGTGCACAAATCCATTCAATTACTAGTGGGAATTCAACTCCTGGCCACCAGGTGGAGGCAAAGAACACCCCAGCAAAGCTTCAAGTATCCTCCCATTAACCAAAATCCCTAGTCATTCAGCCGAGGAATTATGGAAACAGAAGACACAAAGGGTATAGAGGTGCCTGAGGTTTAGAAAAATGACAAAAAGCTGTCTTAAAAATAAAGGTGGGTTGTGGACTCTCCATGCCAGGAAAGAAAATAATATCAGGTAAGCATAATTTATGTTTTCTTTGCAATTGCATGGAGAGTCCACGAATCCATTCAATTACTAGTGGGAACCAATACCAAAGCTAGAGTCCACAGAATGGAAGTGAGGGATACACAAGACAGGCAAACCTAAACAGAAGACACCACTGCTTGAAGAACTTTCCTCCCAAAAGAAGCCTCAGCTAAAGCAAAAACATAAAATTTGTAAAATTTGGGAAAAGTATGATGACCAAGTGGCTGCCTTGCAAATCTGTTCCATAGAAGCATCATTTTTAAAGGCCCAAGAGGAAGTGACAGCCCTAGTGGTTGTAAGTCGTAATTTTTCTGGAGGCTGATGTTCAGCTGTCTCATAACCCAAAAGAATAAGACTTCTCAACCAGAAGGAGAGTATAAGAAGTGGCCTTCTGACCCCTACGTTTACCAGAAAAGACAACAAAAAGAGCAGAAGTATTTTGTAGCCTGTAAATAGAACTTTAAAGCAGGCACAACATCCAGATTGTGCAGCAACCACTCCTTCTTAGAGGAAGGATTATGACAAAATGAAGGAACAACAATTTCTTGGTTAACCCCTTAGTGACCACAGCATTTTTTAATTTTCTTACCGTTAAGGACCAGGGCTATTTTTACATTTCTTCAGTGTTTGTGTTTAGCTGTAATTTTCCTCTTACTCATTTACTGTACCCACACATATTATATACAGTTTTTCTCGCCACTAAATGTCACAGGAGCGAGCTGCACTTAGTCTTATGGCGCGGTCGGGCCGGGCTGTGACTATGCGCTGAGTAAATATAACAGACCCGCTCAGCATAGAGCAGAGAGCGGGTCTGTGAAACAGCGTTTTGTTTTTTTAAATTAATAGGGGAAATTAGGTTTTATAAATGTTTGGCTAATATAATGTTATATAATTCTGCACTATGTGCAGAATTATATAACATTATTTTTAAAGTTTACTGACACTTTAAGAAACCTCGAAGTGAGACCCACGTACTGAAAATTACAAAAACCACAGGTAATAAGATATATGACATAAGTTGAATTACATTTTAATCTATTTCTAATGTCATATATTTTACCTGTATTTGTAGATGTAAAAGTATCTCCTACAGTGGCATAGCTACAACTCTTGCAAGGTCTGCATCCACATTTGTAAAAACCTATTTTATTAGAGAGCCAGTTAGTTTTAGTCCCTCTTTTATTTACATTTGTTGCAAAATGTTTAGCTATCCTATCTCCAATTGTTTCAGCTCTGCTAGATACAAACTTGCAGCTTGTAGATACATTCTTAAGCTCATTATCCTTTTCTAGTATTAGAAATCCTTTTTTTGATAATTTCACAGATACTCTTGTATTGTCTGCTATACGTAGTTATAAAGCTGATGTCGCCATAGCTTTTCTTTTCTTTTATCAATAAGAAGATTCTTTCTACCATATTCAGATACCTGACTTGAAATGCTCTGCAATAAAGATGAATCATAGCCTCTCTCTACTAAGCGTGATGTTTATTCATTAGCATGTTACCAATAGGATCTTAGGTCAGTACAATTTCGTCTTAATCTAATATACTGGCCTTTTGGTATGCCCTTTTTCAGATGATGGGGATGTGAGGAGTCTGCTCTTAAAATGGTGTTACCACTAATTTCTTTCCTATATACTTCTGTAATTATGTTGTCTTGGTCATGAGTCAGTAATACATCTAGGTATGGCATACTTATTTCTGAAGTACTATAAGTGAATCTTAAATTACCCATATTATTATTCAGATGATCCATAAAGATTTCTAGATTTGCAACTGGCCCCTCTCATAATAGAAGAATATCATCTATGAATCTCGTGTAAAACTTGATATTACTAGCATATAAATTTTCTTCACTAAAGATGAATATTCTTTCAAAATCTCCTAAATACAGGTTTGCATACGATGGAGCTGTATAAATGGAGTTGTATAAAAAATTCACTGTTGAAAATGAAATAATTATGTTCCAGTAAAAAACAAATAACCTCTAGTATATACTCAATGAACTCTGGATCATAATCAGAAGGAATGCAAGAATAGAGCGAGACAGCATCAATAGTTACAAAAATCAATTCTCTATTCCAACTGACCTTTTGTAATAATCTAAGGAGATGTTTAGTGTCTTTTAGAAAACCAGGTAAGGATTGTACTACCGGTTGCAATTGTGCATCAACCCATTGACCAAGCCTTTCCCCCAGGGAACCAATAGCTGAAATAATTGGTCTCCCTGGGGGATTGACCAGTGATTTATGCACTTTTGGTAAAAATTTAAATAAGGGTACTCTAGGATGTTCCACAAATACATATTCACTTATCTTATTAGACAGAATTGATTTGTCAACACCTGCATCTATAAGATATCTTAATTAATTTTGAAACTTAAAGGTTGGATTAAATGTAAGTTTTTTGTAAGTAATAGAATCATTTAACTGTCTATAAGCTTCATTTAAATATTGTTCTTTACTCAAAACTACTATAGACCCTCCTTTATCAGAATTAAGAATCACTATGTCTGAGTTGTTCTCCAATTTCTTCAAGGCAAAATGCTCTTTGCTATTTAAATTATTATAATCTATACTAGTCCTAAAGCCCGTGTACACGGGCCAATTTTTTTATGTACCGCGGTTCCATCCCTCTCCCCCTCTCTCT